>NW_016107864.1:155730-212071 GCF_001604975.1 Cebus imitator
AAAAAAAAAAAAAAAAAAAAAAAGCCAGTATTTGAGAAGCCCTCAGTCTCCCAGGGAAGGCAGGATTAGAAACAGTAAGTTCAATAAAGCAATACAGTGCCATGATAGGAGCCTACAGAGGTACAGAGGGGCCCAAAAGTAGAAATAGTAAATTCTGTCAGGAATTAGAAATAATATTTAAAAGACACCAATTCGAACATAAGAAACTAAGTGTTTTAAACCCTGTTTAGAAGCCTTTAGAGCTTCTCCACCAGGTAGGACAGGATAGAGCCAAATTTCTTTTGCATAGTAGGAAAGGCCCTTGCTAATCTGACTCCTTCACCTTTGGCTAGCCTTGCTTCTGGCCACCCCTTGCCTGACTCCACACTGACCCTTCACAATTTCTTTGCTTTAGGGCCTCTAGGGAGGCAGTTACTTTGGTAGTTACCCCATCTCACCCCCAAGTCTCACTTGGCCAACTCATATTCATCTTAGATATTGATTCTGCTGGAAAGCCTGTCCTGGCCTTTTGAGAATGCATTAGGTTTCCCTCCATAGATCCAAATGAGCCATGTGCTTCTTGCTACAGAGCATTTATCATCCCAGGTTAGAACTGTGTTTAATTTCAAGACTCTTTTACCACCATCGCCAGCCCTGCCACACACACGCTATCCCATGAACTTATTAAAGAGAGGAGCTGTAATTACTCATTATCTGTATCTTTGGCACCATGCACAGTGCCAATCACATACTCAGTACTCAAAAAATGTTTGTTAAGTGAATGAATATATGGAGAAATAACTAATGATGTCTGAGCTGCATTGGCATTTTCCAGTGAACAAGAAAAGCCTAAAGCTAGGGAGTAATTACATTTATTGAGCACTTGCTTTGGGCCAGACACTGCTCTAAACTCCTTAAACTTATTGAATCTTTTCATTTCCAAAACAATCTGTGGGGTAGGCATTATTACCTCGCTTACTGTACACATGAGGAAGCTGAGGTAAACAGAAGCTAATTGACTAGCCCATTCAGACAGTGTAGAAGAGGAAGGATTAGAATAAAAGGATTAGAATAAATCACGGCCCATTCAGGTAACCCTAAGCTGTGCTCCTCATTCCAGCCCTTATGACAAACCTGACAGCCCTAGCTAAGAAAACCTGGGATTAAGGAGTGAGGAATAGAACTCTTCCTGAAGGAATTTCCTTGAACGCTGCTTTCTGCATCTTTATTGCACTGTATACTTTTGATTCAATTGTATCTTGAACTGAACCTAATTTGATATGCTTTTTCTGTGTAAATAGAGTACACAAAATCCTCCTAGATAAAATTTAAACCTTAAGAGCTGCCTGAAATTTGGTGGTGATTCTCAAATATCTATATAGATTTTATGAGAATAAAATCTGACTGACTTATTTTTATTATTTATCATAGTTTTGCAGGAATTATGAGGACTTAAACTACTTTTATGTATAGTTTTTTATTTACAAAGTTTTTATTATGAACTTTTATTATGAGCTTTTCATAAACCACAGTTTTACTCTGCCTCTGTTTACTAATTTTTCCCTCCAAGAAGTCCCACAAAGTTCTAAAAAATAAAATTTATAAATATACATTGAGAATTATGCTGGGGTTTTTTTGTTGTTTTTTTGTTTGTTTGTTTGTTTTCTGAGACGGAGTCTCCGTCTGTCGCCAGGCTTGAGTGCAGTGGCATGATCTCAACTCACTGCAACCTCTGCCTCCCAGGCTCAAGGGATTCTCCTGCCTCAGCCTCCCAAGTAACTGGGACTACAACTGCATGCCAGCACACACAGCTAATTTTTGTATATTTAGCAGAGATGAGGGTTTACTATGTTGGCCAGGATGGTCTCTATCTCTTGACCTCGTGATATGCCAGCCAGAGGGTCCGTGTTTCAAGTCATCTAACCTTTTCCCACTCTCTCCCCCAGAACAAAATTACAGGAGTGCAGCCTATGAAATCTCAACAGCAGAAATTACAAATACCTTTCCCAAATACCACCTGTCCCTTAGCACAGTGGCATTCAACAGGTGCTTGCTTTAGATAATAACAATGAATGAGGAACTGCAGAAACCCTGACTTTCAGAATGACAGCTCCCAAAAGCAGTGAGAACAAGAAGCTGGAATTGGCCATGGTCTGAAAGTGGGCCTGTATTTACAAACTCACCTGGCCAGAAGTCTCCAAGAGCTGAATCACAAACCCTCATATAACTACTTTTCTTTGAAGGGAGTGCCTAATCTGAAGTGAAATTTCATGAAACACACAAAGAATCCTGATGCTTCCCACGTTGGTTCGGTCCAGTGTAATTCAACCAGTGTTTAGAATGATCACTATATACTGAGTACATTGCTGAGTTCTGGGAGAATAAAGATAAATAAGACACAAAGCCTACCCTTTGGAGAAGCTCACAGAGTACTAGGGGAGATGAATTCATACACAAATCAGTATTTTAGAGTATGGAATGATAGGGAGAAGAATGCACAGAGAAATCAGAAGTCACTGAGGAGTGAACTGAGTCCAATTTGAACATTTCTGGAAAGGTGACACTTGAGTTGAATCTCAAAAGATGATTAAGCCATGTGATAACCATGGAATACTCTGTACTGGGAAACAACAGGAGCAACAGCTCAGAAGTAGGAAACAACAGAGTGTGGGCAGGGAATCACCAGTGTGTAAAATGTGTGTCTACAAGTAACAGGAGAGGAGGCTCGCAGGGAAAGTGCAAAGGAGGATCCTCTATTGTGTCCTTATAAGCTTAGCCTCAAGGAGCCATCAGCCAACCACCTTCCAGCTCTCCGATAACCTTTCAGTCACCTCTTTTCCCTTTTTAATATCCACTTTAGACATCCAGTTCCATAATACTCAGGGCTACCTCCCCAACACCAACCTGATACCTACACATACCATAAGCAATTAAAACTTCCCCTCCTCTCTGCTAGAGAACTGATAAATTAATCTGTGCTATAATGATAATGATTAATAATGGCTTGCTTCACCCTTTATGCAGTAGGCACTTACTGAGCAACTACTTTATGACAGGTACTGTGCTAAGTACTTTTATCTATGATTTCATTGGATTTTCACATAATATTTTAAATGAGAAACTATCATCCCCTATCCACATATAAAGAGAAGTTAATAACTAAAGCACACAGAGCCCCAACAGCCTTTAGTTAGTGAACTTACAGGTGGTAGAACCAAAATTTAGGATTCAAACCCAGGTCTATATGTCTTCAAAGCTCTTTTCAGTTCCAATATTGCTTTTCTGGTGGTTTCATTTTCCCAAGGATGTATCTCATTTTGTTCTCATTACTGTTGATAAATAAGGTCATAATGAATGCCTTTCTGCTACATATTTTGACCCAGATTTTTAGTCTCAGAGAAATAACCCTAAAGGCCATTTATTTATGTATTTATTTTGTATACAGGCAAATCAGTCCAAGTGACCCTGATGGAACAAGGTGGCCATTGGTGTCTCTCATGTTGTAACTTGGCAGAAGTAGTGTGGTATAGGGAAGTGAGCCATGTCAGTGAAGACATGTATTCTAATCCTGACTTTGCCATTTACAAGCCAGGACCCTAGACTAAGCACTTAAATCCTCAGAGCCTCTAGAAAATAAGGACCAAAATATTCATTTCACTCTATATTGTGGTCCAAGGGCCGTGGTGGCTCACACCTGTAATACCAGCACTTTGGGAGGCTGAGGAGGGTGGATCACCTGAGGTCTAGAGTTCAAGACCAGCCTGACGAACATGGTAAAACCCGGTCTCTACTAAAAATAAACATTAGCTGGGTGTGGTAGTAAGCACCTGTAATCCCAGCTACTCAGGAGGCTGAAGCAGGAGAATTGCCTAAATCTAGGAGGCAGAGGTTGCAGTGAGCCGAGATCACACCACTGCACTCCTGCCTGGGAGACAGAGTGAGACTCTGTCTCAAAAGAAAAAATATATATATATATATCTATATATATCTATCTATATCTATATCTATCTATCTATCTATCTATCTATATATATATATATATCTCCCAAAGTCCAGATCCATGAAAGTTTCCTTTTCACAAATCATGGGTTCATCTTATGACCCCACTTCGTATACAGTCCTGGTGACATAATTTAAGAGTAGGTTACACGACTTTATTCCTTAGAAAGCTACTGACATGGAAATATTTGACTTCAGGAATTCTGCCTGAATTACTAGGAAATAATTGCTCTACCCTGGGGACCCATGGCCCTCCAAATTTTCATTACAATTTTTAGTGCAAGTTAATAAATTTCTGCTTAATTGCTTTTCTAGAAGTCAAACTTTCCTTAGGGTTTAAAGCTGGGTTTAAAGCTAGTTTGTGAGTTTTAGCCATTTCTCTCATTCCTGTTGTGGATTGGCAGTTCATTTATGATTTTTCATTAAAAATTTGATTTTTAACTTGGTCCAGAACATGTGGATTCATCTTTACTTAATTACGCAGAAACTAAATGATGAATCACTGCAATACATTTTACGCATCACATAATACGTGTGTGCTCATGTTTTTCACATATATTTAGCTGCAACATTTAAAAAAAACAATTGAAGAACATAGTCACAGCATCTCTCAGGTGCATAAGCTTTCTGCCTGGCCTTGTTCTCTGGCATCACAACAGCACATTCTGGATAAAAGAAGCTGCCAGAGAGCGTGACTCCCCCTCTGCTGAGTTAAAATGGCACAGCCAGAAATACAAACCAATAATGCGGTTTTCTTTCATTTATTTATATGACTTTTTTGTTTAAGAAAATAAAAAGAGACCACGACTTGGTAAACAAACATAAATCTGTCATTAGCCCTGCTCTCCCAAAACAAAGAGTAACTGAAAATCAAAAAGCATGCTGAATGTAATAAGGCTCCCAGTGAAAAGAATAATTATAATCAGCATTTGTTAAGTAACTCTCAGTCATGTATGAGACACTATTGCATGTGCTTTGCATACTACTCTTTTATGAAATAAAGCTTCCCAACCCAGAATCTCTGATTCAGTTGGTCTGGGATAGGGCCAGAGAGGTTGTCTTGCTAAGGAGCCTCCAAGTAATGCTGACACTGCTGGGTTAGGAATCACAATACAGATTCACTTGGAGAACCAGGGACTTAACCTATTCTAAGCTCACAACAGTGATCTGAGTCAGATGTTATTATTATTAACTCTGTTTTAAAGTGAGAAAACTGAAGCTGAGAGAGGTTAAGTGATCTAAGATTACATAGCTGGTAAGGGACACAAATAGTCCTGAACTCCAAGGATGTCTGAGTCCAAACATCATGTTCTTTCTACAGTACCATGATTGGTAAGCTTTCAAGAAAGTATGTCAAGTGAGTAATCAATTGTTTGCCCCTTCCTGTTTGCTTCCTATTCAGACTTTTGTTTTGCAGATTCATTAAACTCTAGGACATTGCTGGCCCACCTGAGGGGAAGATAATAACACTGCTATTATAAGAGGCTTGCTAGTGGTTGGGTTATTAAGTATACTCTCCACTCTGCCCATCTGGTAAATTCCATAGCAGTCTCCGAGATTATTCTAAAAGTGTTCACCCAGCTTCTCCACTTATGGCTGACCTCACTAAGAGCCAATGTCCAATCCAGGAGACTCTTTCTGATTCCCGTACATTCGGGTCCAAGCAAATAATTGTGTTCATGCCAGATGCAGCAACACAGTTAATTAACAGGGAATTAGAAAGGAATTTGGGATATAAGTTGGCTAGTATCTCAGTATCAACAAATAGAATTGCTGTAAAAACAAATGCTAAATTAAACAAAAAACTCTTATTACATCTTCAATAGCATGAATAAAACAAGGGAAGTAATAGAATAGAATAATATCAACACGAAGTCCTCTTTAGTAGCCAGAATGATATCCCTCAAACATGGTCACATGCTTTTCCCTGGAACCTGTGAATATGTTGTGTGATAAAACGGACTTGCAGGTGCAATTATGTTAAGGAAAGATGACCTTGGATTATCCAGTGGGCCTAATGTGATCACAAAGGCATTACAAGAATGAAGTAGGGGTGCCAGAGTCGGAGAGACACTTGAAAGTGCTACTCTGCTGGCTTTGAATGTGGAGAAAGAGTATAGAAGGCCAAGGTATGCCAGCAGTCTCTAGAAGCTGAAAAATACAAGGAAATGGATTGTCCCCTACAACCTCCAGAAAGGAATGTAATCCTGCTAGCACACCGTGATTTTAGCTCAGTGAAAGCCATTTCAGCCTTCTGATCTCCATAAGGGGAGATAATAAATTTATGTTGCTTTAAAACCACTAAATGTGTGGTCAACTGTTAAAGCAGCAATAGAAAACTAATGCACCCTTCCTAAGATCTGGAGACCAGATGAATGATCCTGTCCTAATCACAACACTCCTTGAAAGGTAGACTATCTTGGCTTAGGCAAAGGAAGAGGAGATTTTCGTCTTCCCTACCCAAAACTCCCGTGAAGTTTCATGACATCTTATAAGGTTTTACTCTGGTCATATGTATCACACGGAAAGTCACTGTATTCCCCCGTCCCCCCATCATGCATCTTCTACCAGAGATCACTGGGGACAAGAACATATTCATCCCTTGGTTGACTCTCAGTAGATACTGAGTAAATCGCTGTCATGGTAACACAAGGGGTAAAAATGAGAGCAAGCCCTACCGATTCCTCCTACTTATATTCCTCAGGAATAAACAAGCTCCTGCTGTGTTAAACCATCCATCTGAACTTTCCCCTATGCTATGTCCTGTTCACTTCACTCTGGATCCCACTAGAGTCTTGATTAGAAGCCGAAGAGAGCAGGACCACACTTAACCCATTAGTGAGAGTCAGGCACACCAGACAGTGTGCTCTGGACTGAGGCGGACACATTGTGACAATGCAAAAAAGGCACACAAGGAACATCAGAGGAAAATGAGAGGGAACAGGAGCTGAGTGAACTGTGGACACATCTCTCAGGAACTATCCAGCCACCGGATACACGTGAGTGTATAGCTTATTGCTAGAGAATGAACCAGGACAAAAGTAGACTTTACTCCATGCACAGAGCAAGGGCCTGGTGGTGCGGCAAAACAAGAACCAAATGTTCAGCCCAAATGGACTAGCAGGCACTTTTCTCTTTCATTGATTAACTAATGAAAACACGAGAAAAATTGATTTCGTCATTCACTCAACAGAAGTCCAACTTCAGGATTTGTTTTAATCTAAAGGATGTTTAGAATGTTGACGGTACTTGAGAAAAACTGAGCAAATTGACTTTAGTAGGAAAAAAAAAAAAAAAGACACGTTAGCAGAATGCTAATGTGCTAAACTGAAGCTAAGCAGATGCAGACCTCTGATGTCTTGGCTGTCTTTTTCACCTTCAAACTCCAAATCCCTACATCAAAGCACATGTTATCTAATTTCCCCTTGGACATTTTCAGAGGCTTTTGTTTAATGGCATTCACTGCACAGACAACGCTTTGTGACTGTATCTCCAGGGAAAATAGTGCCAGACAGACTGCAAGTTGTGGGCTGAAAGGAGCAGACAGCTTTTAAACTCCGGGGCATTTCTGACCATCCTCAGTAATGATAGTGAAGAATCAGGCCTTGTGTGTCAACCATCTCTGGACTCTTTTCCTCCTCCTTTTCTTCCCCTCTCAACCCCTAACCTGGCCCCCAGCAGTCAGCCGACTGGGTCCCTTTCCTGGCCACTAGGTGGCAGGCGAAGTTCTTTGGGGCAACTCCAGCGAGGGAGCCTTTCTGCCCAAGATGCTCTCAGCTTGTGTAGCAATAATCAAAGACTACCACTGTGGGTTTGCACAGAGAACTCAATGTAAGCAGCAGAGACAAACTTTTGCAGAAACAATGGTAACAGTAGAGATGCTGATTTCCAGATATACCAACAGAAGAAGATTCCAAATACAAATTTCCAAATTTCATCTCTTGGTTTGCACATTATCATTAATGTTACATTTCCATACACATAAAAATGATAAGACAGTCCAGCCACGGTGGTTTATGCTTGTAATCCTAGCATGTTGTGACACCAAGGTGGGAGGACAACTTGAGGCCAGGAGTTCAAGACTGGCCTGGATGACATAGCAAGACTCCATCTCTACAAAAAATAATTTAAAAATTAGCTAGCTGTGATGGCACACAGCTGTCATACCAGTTACTCAGGAGGCTGAGGTGGCAGAATCACTTGAGCCCAGGAGCTTGAGGAGGTAAGAGTGAGCTCTGGTCATGCCATTGCACTCCAGACTAGGCAACAAAGATCCCAAACAAAAAAAATAAAAAATAAAAAGTGACATTTAAGAGTTGGAAAAAATCAGAATTGTTTCCTAGAATGTTGATGCCAGATTTTAAAAGCATATCTCTCACATGCCATAGAAGAAGTCTGGACTAAATATCCTCCTACCACTCACTTTTGACACTGAAAATACAATTACAACTCAATGAGTGGTGTTTGCAGTGCTTATTCTTCAGAGTCAAACTGCCAAGATCTTCCATTGATTAGTGATGTACCATGTGCCCATGTGTACTATCTGTTTAATCTAATTCACTTCTTACAACAACCCTGTAAGGAAAGTTTATTATACCCCTGTACTGATGAGGACACTGAAGTTTGGAGAGGGAAAGAAACTTGCCCAAGGTGGCGAATGGCTAAACTAAGGTTTGAATTCAACAGTTGAGGTTAAGAATTTTAACTCTAAAATCTGCTAAAATGTATCACTATCTCTAAAGCTTGACCTCTGAATAAGAATCGAATCTGCCTTTTCAGTGCTTACTTACCCCATTTCTGGAGGGAAAAAAGAATTGTGAAGGAGCACATAGCCTTTTACTGTGAGAGAATATTAGTATGTCAGAGTCGGCAGCATTTTACACCTAAGTAAGTGCTCAAAGCAAGTATGAAGAGCTTGAAGTCTGCTGGTAGGAGGTAGATGAGAAAAAAGACCAAGAATGAAGTGAGGCTGCTTTTGCAACTATTACAGGATTCAAGTTCTTGGACACTCCAGCTAAAGTCTAAATAGCCAGAAACCACAGAAGGCAAAGTGGAGTGTGGGATGGATATAGAAAGGAGATGATGGGGGCTAATGATAACTAACTTTCAGTGAACATTTACGATGTAGCAGGCACTACTGTCAGCACCACATAAACATTCATCCAACCATTATAACAACCCTATGAGACAGGTCATATTAGTATCCCCATTTTATAAATAAGGAAGTTGAGACATGTGAGGTTAAATAAATTGCCCAAGGACATATAGCTGGAAAGGACTGGACTTGGAATTCAAATCTAAGCAGTTTGTCTCTAGAGTCCATTAGCTTAGCCATCAGAAATTATACACTAAGATTGTATTTGAAAGACTGGTAAGGAATCAATCAAAGAAAGATCAGTATTGAGAAAGACATTTGAGAAATCATCATCATTACGACTTGATTTCAGTTACAAATCTTCCTATTTAACCCTCTTGATAAACTGAATAAACACCTATCAATTTCCCAGTTTTCCTTTGTTATTCCCCACATGCCTTATCAGTTTCTCTTTCTGGAAGACTTAAAGCCACTGTCTGAAGTACTCCTCTGTATCATAATCTGGGCAACTTCTAGAGACAATGTGGTTTGGTCATGAAAGCAAGTGTACACAAGACGCACATTTAAGTTTCTTAGCTGAAATGTCTGCATAATGCACACAGGGCTGACTTGGACTAAATTGGTACAAGGAGTTGGATATGTTTCCTAAAAACAGATACGGATGAAGTGCATGGTTTCATTTTATCGGTTATGATTTATTTTTATTTCCTTTCTTCACATGATGACTACTTCTAAAGTTGTTATGGAACATATATTTTAGAAAGTGGTCAGGTACAGTTGAAGTTCACTGGCTATTTCTTAAGTACCTATCTAATAGAAATACTTAAGTCATTTTTTAGAATTAAGTGTACTTGACAACCTGGATAATTTTTTAATGTTTAAATCAGGTCATCAGAAGAAAATATTATTTTGATCAAGAAATTAAGTAATGATTTTATCATCACTCATCTAGACCATGATTGAAGTTTCTTCTTCTATTTCCTCTCTGGATAAAAGCTGTAACTTCAACCTAATTGCCCAAAGCTGCGTCATCCATAACATTTTGCTTGCTCTGACCCTTCACATCCAGTCAGTCATTTCTCCTACTAATTTGACCTTATCTTTTGAATTTTCACGATATCTTCATGGACCAGGTCTTCATAACCTATTGTCTGAACTGCTGACAGAATGTTCTAAATCTCTGTTATTGATCCACCACCCTGTCCCAGCAGCTACCAGAGTCATCTTCCTACAAGTGAAAATGTAATCACATTATTCAATACTCAAATTAATTTCAGAGTATACATGCCTTACTACATAAAAATCTAAAACTCTTTCATGTGGCCCAGAAAGTCTTAATCACCTGGCCCTTGATGACTGTCCTTCCCAACCTCTGGTCCAAACACCAGCCGGCTACATCAAACTTCTAGAGCGTTCCCCTTCCCACCATCACCAGTGCTTCTCCAGTCAACCTCCAAGCACATACTGTAACACAGTGCCAAACTGCATATAGTTCACAAATACAACAATCCTTGGACATTTCTTTTGTTGCTATTTTTTGGGGTTTTAGGTTTTGTTTTTTTGTTTTGTTTTTGTTCTTTGAGACAGTGTATGGCTCTGTCACCCAGGCTGGAGTTCAGTGGCACAAGCGACATCCATGGCCTGGGCTAAAGTGATCCTCCTGCCTCAGCCTCCCAAGAAACTGGAACCACAGATGTGTGCCACCACACCCAGCTAATTTTTGTACCTTTTGTAGAGACCAGGTTTCATCACATTGCCCTACTTTGTCTTAAACTTCTGAACTCAAGAAATCCACCCTCCTTGGTCTCCCAAATTGCTGGGATTACAGGCACGAGCAACTGTCCTAGGCCTCCTTGGCCATTTCTTTGTTTTATATTCTTTCTGCCTCTGAATTTATCTCCCTGAATAATATCTCCCTGATAAATACCTGAATTTATCTCCCTTTCTATTACCTAGGAAACGCCTTCGTACTCTCCAATGCCTAACCCAAATATTCCACTTGTTTTCTCAACTGTATTTCCATTGGATTTTCTGGATCTCCTATAAAACTCATCAGGTTGTACTAAACTATTGATTTGTATGTTTTTTCTCTGTCTTGACAGTAAATTTCTTGTAGGCATTGCTTTCTTTCTCTCCACCCACAGCAACTAACTCAGTGCTTGTTTTTATCAAGTTCTTTGGTAAATATGTGCTGGATGACCAGCAAAGATTCATTTCTGTAGACTCTGGTGAAGGCTTAGCTCCTCCCTTAATATGAATCAACACTCAAGAGTAGTTCATTTTTCAAGAGAATAACTCAACTTTCAAAATGTTCCACTAGTGCTTGGTAATATACTTTTAAATATATTAATGTCTCCACTAGAAACGTAGAAGGTAAATGCTAAGAAGATTTAGATCTGGCAGGTTGTAATGCTGTGAATGATATATTTTAAACCGTTTAATTTTGAGGGAAGAATTGCTTTGCATTTATTAATTAAATGGTTTGGAATAATTGAAGTATATTTGTGGAGCTATTAAAGACTATGTCTGGATGATTTTGATGAACTGCATCTAAAACACTGCCTTTGTATAATGAATTGATATTTTTGAATGCTGTGATTACAGTGGATGTTTTTAATTTGCATATGATCTAGTGGTCCCATTTGTTCTTACTTCAATTTGATTTAAATGTTTTTCATTCATTGTTATGAATTTTCTGAATAGTAAGGTAAACTAAGCAGTTTTATTTTCAAAATTCTGTCTCAAGAAATGTTCCTTTTTATTCACATTAGTCTTGCTTCGAAGTGGTCTTGCTGCACCATATCTGGTACATGCAAGTCGTATTTCCTTCAGAACATAGCATTTTATATCAGAGAAAAGTATGCCTCAGGCATAATTCTGTGAGTTAACAACTCTATTCTCCCAAGCAGCATTCCTTTGGTAAAGATGAAAGAAATAAGAGGAAGATAGGAATATCCTTTCCTCTAGCTCTTTGGCTAAAATATCTTTTCTACCTTTCCTCATTCACTTAGACAACATTTTTTTGGCCTTACTTTCTATGTCCCAACTCCCTCCCCTCCCCACCCCCAACAAGGTATTTGTAGTTCTAGTATTTTCATTAGTTTGTAGGCACAAGGCTATATCTGGTGGCTGGTTAAAGAAGAAAACATATGTATCAAATTCCTATAAAGTACTGCATGGTATTATATATTGTATCTTACTTCATTTGTACAATAGCCTTGCAAAATACAAATATACTAATTTTTATACTTGTGAAAGTTGAGGCTTGGAGGGCTGAAAGAATTTATCTGAGCCTGCATGCTCAGCTTGTTATTGAGCTGATGTGAACCCACGACTGTCAGCCTACTCCTTGTGCCCTTCACACTATGCCTTATTATAACCTCCATTGCTCCTTAGCTGAAAAATATTTGCCTGTTGGTCTCAAAAGGGAATCAGGTATAAAAGTTAAACTCTCGAGTGATTAAAGGAACTCATAAAGGAGATAGTCTTGAGTACAAGAATAATGGGAGTGTTTGAGTTGCTTATGTAGGGAAATCATTCCAGCAAGAAATAGATAAAAGATATGGCTTGGGGCTGCATGAGGCTGTCTCGCATCTCCTAACTGAGGGTATATTCCCTAAGGTCCAACGGTGGTCCTTGGCTTCTGTCTAGTTTTGTTCTCTTCTTTGGAGAACTCAACCATCCCATCATTACACTTTCAATTCTCAGGTATTCACCTTGATTTCTGGTTGTGAGTCTACAAATGACAACTAGATAGCTCCACTTTCATACCTGGAATCACCTCAACCTCAACACATCCAAAGCTCACTTTCTTTTATATCAAATAAATCAATGTGTAATAGTTTCTTTCTTCCCATGTTTCTATTAAATGCAACAAATTTTTCTACTCCTACTCTGAAAATGTAATCACATTTAATTTTTTCCTGGTCCTCAATATACCCATTTTTAATCAGATATGAGATAAAACTGGTTTTTTAATGTTTTAATTTTGTGTCATTTAATTTCCACAATTGCTATACAATTAAATATCAGATATCTATACATCTGAATTAATACAAGAATGAGAAACCAATACATCTGATCAACTAAAAAATATTCAATGCCTCCCAATTTCTGTTGAAAAATACACTACTGGGAATTCTTCATAGTATCTTCAGCTTGCTTTTCTTACTTTTTCAATGTAACCTTATGCTCCTCCTCAGCATTAGTCTTCTGCATAAACCAAGCTGCTTCATCACTCAAACTGTTCTTGTACATTTCTGTTTCTATGAAGTAAATTCATTGAATTTACATAAATTTATTTATGTGATTTCATTAGCATGAAGTTTCTCCCCACTCATCAAGCTTACACCATAAAGTCTTTCTTCACTATTTAGTCCACAGAGGTTTTAAATGCATAGAGCCCATAAGACTTTACCATTCACTGAGATGGCTATAATCGTGTGTGTGTGTGTGTGTGTGTGTGTGTGTGTGTGTGTGTGTGTGTGTATACATATATAGAGAGAGGCGGGGGAGAGGGAGAGAGCATATATATATAAATATATAAATATATATATATATATAGAGAGAGAGAGAGAGGCGGGGGGGGAGGGGGAGAAAGCGCCCGCATGAGAGAGAGACATCTTTCTAAAAGGAAGAAAGTTCCATGTAGCCAAATTTCAAGCAAACTGCAACAAAAGTTTTAATATATATACTTATTAAACATAAAGCAAAAGCCATTGTAAGAGAGGACAGTTCTGGGGAACTTTGGCTATAATTTAATACCCTGACTTTATTCATTAGCACATTCAATAATTGTTCATTAAAAATATGCTATATGCCAGCAACTATTCTATGCTTTGAGGATAAAATGATGAATAACATAAAATCTCAACCCTCAAAGAACTTCAACTATAGTCAGGGAGAATGCCAATAAAACATAAACAAATACATAGTATTAATTACCATAAAGAATAGAGAAGCAAAATGAATTATTACAGTGAAATGGATTCAAGACTAATTTTAGATAATTTTTAGATACAGTGTCATGAACAGCCTTCTGAATAAGTTGAAGAGAAGGAAGAATGAGTGAGAAAGTAAGACACAGAGAGTTCTGGGAGGTGGAGGTACATGTCCCAAGCAAAGACAGCAACAAGCAAAAAGTCCTTGAGGTAGGAAACAGATACTCATTTCAGGGGACTAGGAAAATTCCACTGTGATTAAAGTAAAATGAGAAAAGGAGAAAATAGCAAGAGAAAAACGTGCACTGGCATTTGGGGATCAGACTAGGTGAGGTATAGATTTTTTTTTTTATTGTCCTGAATGTGACAGGAAACTTCGGAAGGTTTGAGGAGTTACGTGATAAGATCAACATGTTCAAGAGATCTTTCTGATTTCTGTAGGTAGAATAAAATGTAGAGCGACGAGAAGAGAAGGGGGAAATTAGATGTTTACTGCAAAAGGATAGGTGAAAAGTCATAATGGTTTCAACTAGAATGTATAAGGATAAAACTTAAGAATTGATTGGATGTTGCATATAAAGAAAAGAGAATATTAAAGATGAGTGCTAGGTTTTTACCTTTGTGATGGGAGGATTTGGACCTGTGCAATTCAATCTCGAGGGGAAGAGGTTTGAAGAGTAAAATCGACAACTAAGTTTGGACATGTTTATATTACATCCTATGAGCTCGCAGGAAATGTCCAGGCTGAAAAATAAACTAAAAGTGTTGGGGAGGGGGAGCCATCTGCATTTGATGATAATAGGACTAAATAGGCGATAATTGGATGGGGGGCAGGAAAGGTAAAGGAGAATAGATTTGAAGAAATATGTATTTGTTTTCGGACTTGTTAAATTTAAAATTCCTAAGAGACATCTAAGTGAACAAGTCCAAAAACCTGCTAGAAAACTGGCCCGATAATTAGGAGAGTTTGGGATTTGTTTGGAAGTACAGTTTGGAAGAATCAAGGACAGGGCCCAGAGACTAGTTAAATAAAGGAAAGTCCAAGAACTGAGACCCAGATACATGTGATAGCATGACAGGAAAAGAAAAAAAAAGTGTTTCAAAAGTGAAGGAATGGTCACAGTTCCAGCTGCCGATGAGCCAGGTTAGATAGAGTTATGAGTCATTGTTGGATTTGGAAACTAGATGTTGGTTGAGGGTTTAGCAAAAAGCAATTTCAGGCCCCATCTCTTTGAGGAAGTTCTTTGTCTCCCAAAGGTCCAGGTAAAGATGGAAATTGATGTTCATTAGTCAAACAGAACATTCTCATTAGTTGGCTACTGGATTCTATAGTGTAAACCTTGATGCAATGTGCAGACCACCAAGATGCAGGTGTGATACTCATCGCCAGGGATTTTGTTGATAGCAAGAGCACTAAGACCCTGCGGTAGCCTCTTACAGCCTTCCTGTTTGATGGGTTTCAGTTCTTGATAGACTTCTTGCTTGCTTATGCCCAAGTTTAATGTTCCGAAATCAACTACATTTTACATCCACACATTTTAAACTGAGGAATGTAGGAGCAGGCAAAGGAGCGCTGAGGCTTGGCAGCACTGTCATGACACTCCTACGCTAGGACTGTGTTGCCAAGTGCAGATCCAACTGAGCCCTGCGAAGTGTGTGATGAACAAGGCCCCCTAGAGGGCAGCAGAGCCTCACAGGAGTGGGGAGAAAGTCCGAAACAGAGGTTAGTGGGGAGTTTCACTAAAGGAGACACAAGGGGGCAATGCACACATTGATGGAGAATGAAGTTAAGCTTGGTGAACGGAAGGAAGTCCGTAACACAAAAAGTAAAGTCTAAGATGTGTACCAGGCAGCAAACACAAGGCCGGGCTAGGAAAGAAAAGAGTAGACATAAGTCAGTCACAGGAAAGCAAGGCTTTCTGCTCAGTGAATGTTATTACCCAAGCAAGCGTAATAAATAGGTACCATTTCATCATTTTTCTACTCTGTTTTGTGTAGGTATAACAGAATACTACAGCCTGGGTAACATTATTTAAAATGAAAATGATTTCTCTCAATGCTGAAGACTGGGAAATCCAAGAGCATGGCATCAGCATCTGGTGAGGGTCATCCCATAGTGGAAGGGGAAGAGACCGTGTATGTGTGAGAGAGAGAGAGAGAGAGCAAATGGGAGATAAACTTCTGTTTTTACCAGGAGCCTACTCACCCAATAACTAACCCACTCCCGTGATAACAGCATTAATCCATTGATGAGGGCAGAGCCCTCACAACGATCACTCCCCAAATGCCCCACCTCTTAATACTGTTACAACGGCAATTAGGTTTTCAACACATGAACTTTTGGTGACATATTCAAACTATAGCAACCATGTTGTCTGCTATGGGCTAGATAATAGGTTATGCAATGCAGTTATAAACATGAATAAAATACTATCCTTCCCGCAGGTAACTTCTCTCTTCATAATAGAGTCAGAGTCATAAATAAATAATGTTAATAAAGAGGTATATATGACTTGATCCTTTGTAAGGGACAGTGTGGATATATAAAAAGGGAAATAATTATGAGAGAGGACAAGAAAGACCTCAAAAAAATTAAAAAAGGATAACATGATGGCAGGATCCATAGGGTTTTTATTTTTCTCTTCTCTTATTTCTCTATGTCTTCCCTGAAATAGTGTTTTTTCTTTCTCATTCATTTATTCTCTCATTCAGCAGCACTTTTTTTAAATTATTGAGTCCTGCCATGTCCCACTCACTGTTGTGGGCACTGGGATACATACATGGTCCCTGCTTTCAGAAACCTTATGCTATTACATTTGTGGTGAACATGAGTCACAAACAGCTTGCACCCATTTGTTTCTTCCAACTACACTTTCTACACCCTGCCCTCTTTCTACGCTTGAAGGAGAAAGCTTAAACCTTCAGCTTTACAAGGCCACATGTGAGGAAGAAAGGTAACAAAGAATATCATGTCTTTTGATTTAATCAGCTCTTATCACTTATGCAGTTCACAAGTAGTTGTCATGCACAATGTGCCAGGCTTGTTCTTCTCAGGCCAAGGTCAGTTCAAATTTCAGCATGGCATTTTCCATTTTAGTTATAGGAGTTTTATTTTTTCATTCTAGAACCCATAGATGTTCTTTAATTATTTATTTTTGAGACAAAGTCTTGCTCTGTCACCCAGGCTGGAGTGCAGTGGCCCAATCTTGGCTTACTGCAACCTCCACCTCACAGGCACAGATGATTCTCCCCTCAACCTTCTGAGTAGCTGAGATTACAGGCATGCACCATTACACCTAGCTAATTTTGCATTTTTAGTGGAGCTGGGTTTTCACCATGTTGGCCAGGCTGGTCTCAAAACTCCTGACCTCAGGGATCCACCCACCTTGACCTTCTGAAGTGTTGGGATTATAGACATGAGCCACTATGCCTGGCAAGTGTTAGTATCTTTTCCATGAGTTTAGTGTTCTCTGTTTGTCTATGGCAACCAATGTTTATCATTCCCATTGGATTCTAAGCTCTTTGAGTTGAGAGGCTGTGAAATGTATTTTCTGGATGTCAACTAGAAAACCAAGCACTATGCCAGGTATCTGGAAAATACACAATACGTGTCTATTATTTACAAACAGAAGAATCGAACCTGGGTTTGAATTCTGACATCAACATTTATAAACTTTGTGACCTATAGACCTATTTTAAATAGGATCATCAGTACCCCTCCCCAGGGTTGTAAAGAGACAATGTTTGAAACAATGTTTTAAAAGCTGTAAGTATAGTGCCCGGTACATGTGCTTGCTCTTCCTCTTTGTCTTCTTTATTCTTTGCCCTCGTCTTGATTTTTTGAGTTTTCTTTTCTTTTTAGTCATTCCTTGGGAAATTTTGATTATTTTCTCCAATCTAGTATTCTACAGTACAAACCTCAGAGTTCAACAGCCAAATATGAATCCTGGCTTTGCCTCATCTAACTGTGTGACTTTCCGCAAGCTACCTAGCCACTTTGTGCCTCAGTTTCTTTATCAGTGAAAAGGGGATAATAACACTTCCTAGGTCATAGTGTCTATATCAGTCCGTTCTCACACTGCTATGAAGATGCTATCCAAGACTGGATAGTTTATAAAGGAAAGAGGTTTAATTGACTCACAGTTCCACATGGCTGGGGAAGCTTCAGGAAACTTATAATCATGGCCAAATGTGAAGCAGGAACCTTCTTCACAAGGCAGCAGGAGAGAAAAGAGAAAGCAAAGGGGGAAGAGCCCCTTATAAAACCTTTGGCTGTCACAAGAACTCACTCACTATCATGAGAACAGCATGGGGGAAACTGCCCTCTCACAATCCAGTCACACCCCTCCCTCCACACGTGGGAATTACAGGTCCCCCCCTCGTCACATGAGAATTACAATTCGAGATGAGATTTGAGTGGCAACAAAGAGCCAAACCATATCAGTGTCTTTTTGAAATTAAATGCTAAAATCTATGTAAAACATTAATCCTGTAAATTACATAGTATTTCTTCCATTATTCAAACAGAAAATTTAAGACAAAGTGATATGTTAATTCATAATAATACAGTAGTGATATTGCTAAGATTCAAATTCATGTTAATTAACTCCAAGTCTGCTACACTTAATTACCATTATATACTGTCTATCTCAGGCAAACGAAAGCCCAGTCAAGTTAGACAAATCTGAAGAGCTAAGGTATATCTATCTATATGTATGTTTATATAGGTATATGTAAGTGACTATGTGTGTATATAACACGTATGTCTGTGCCTATGTATTTATATATGCATATATATGTGTATGAGTATATATATAGATGATACTACTTAACTTCATGCATTAGCTTATCACACTCTGACATGACAAACTCCTGGATATCTATAATAGATCACAATGTAACTCTTAGTTTAAGACCTAGAAAATACTAAGTACTTTAAAAATATCAGTAAATGTTTCTTTGGGTATTTCACATTGTGAAATTAAAATAATCTCACTTTCATTTATGGTGATAGATATTTGGCAGTGTGGAAATCTGCTTAGAAATGACAAAATTAGGATTATGTTGTGACTATGTGTGATTATAATTAACCATAAAACATTATCCTAAAACCAAGACAATTCTTTATTAAAATAATACCTTTAAGACAATGTGAGGAAGAATAGAGGGAAGTGGAAAGACTTGTGATTTTAGTTCCCTCCTCCCACTGTAATAGAGTACAGATGATTCCTTTGATGCTCATGTAAGCGCACAACTTACACTAGCTACCTGTAATTGCATGTCCAGGACTTTCTAGAACTGCTTCTCTCCCTGTGGGTGTTATTCTCACTCTTGGGCAGCTGGAACTATCAAAATTAAGCATGATTCCCCTCCATTCAGTCTTCACCCCTTGCGTGTATACAGGCAAAAGGAACATCCCAATCTGCTTCTTCCACCCATATCTCATCTTGTTCTTGTTAAAATCCAGTGATTTTCAATCCTGAAATAAATGGGAACTAAGCTTCTTTGCAAAATGTAGAAACCTTGTTTGTTTTTAAGTAGTCCAAAGACAAAGGAATGAGAAAAGGAACAAGTTTTATGTGTTGAGATTGGACAGGAGGGGTTAAAAGGGCAACAAAGGTAAAGGAAGAAGACTTGAGGAGGAAAGGAGGGTGGCAAACAGAATGATTTAGTTGAGACAAGAAGAACTGGTGGAGGAACTTCTGTGTAAAATAGAAGGAGGAGGCCAGTTATGATGGAGATAAATAGTACTGCCTTGCCTTTGATAAATGTCCCTGCTTTTATCATTTTCACTTGTTGAGTTGCTGCTCTATACTAGGCCCTATGCTAGATGCTTGTTAAAAGAACAGACATAGGCTGGGTGTGATGGTTCACACCTGTAATCCCAGCACTTTAGAAGGCTGAGGTGGGCGGATCACCTGAGGTCAAGAGCTCGAGACCAGTCTGACCAACATGGAGAAAGTCCTTCTCTACTAAAAATACAAAATTAGCCAGGCGTGGTGGCGCATAGCCCGTAACCCCAGCTACTCAAGAGGCTGAGGCATGAGAATCGCTTGAACCTGGGAGGTAGAGATTGCAGTGAGCTGATATCATGCCACTGCACTCCAGCCTGGGCAACAAGAACAAAACTCCATTTCAAAAACAAACAAACAAAAAAAGAACAGACATGCTCATGCCCCCATAAGTTTATGGTGTAGCGAGACAGTCACTAAATTAGTAGTCAAGCAGATATTTCATTATAACATTTAAAAACTGATATGAAGGAAGAGAATAGGCCCTACTACAGGTTAACAAGGGAGATAGGCTGAGATGAGGTAAAGAGAAGAACATCATCTGTTTCTGTATCCTTTTCAAATCCAGCCTAAATCACAGTAGCATAAATTAGGGTATGTGGGAGCAGTCAGGTCATGTGCTAGGTCCAGACGAAGGTAAGAAAATCAAAGATGCATTAACTTAAATTAATTAATGGGGATAATATTGGCTACATCTCATATGAGGAATCACAGTTTCATAAGTATTAGGGGACATGTGGAGAAAACAGGACAAATATTTTATATCAAAGTTCTCTGAGAAAAGCCTGCCTAGTTATAGAAGTTATTAGCACAGAAAAAATAACAGATATGAAAGCAACATTATGAAACAACTACTAAAACCAAGTGTTTTATATAAATTATCTTACCTAATCCTCAACATTTCCATTTTATATATGGAGAAATTGTAACTCAGAAAGCACAACCAACCCTATGAACATAAACACAGTTAGTTTATGATTCCCTTATGGGGCGAAGGCAAATTCTGGTATACAGGCCGATTCAGGCTTTGTGAGACCTAAAGTTCATTCTACTTGGGGAGCTTTATTTAAGAAAAAGATTACAAAATGTGAACACAAAAATAGAAACAGGGTCTTGCCAGGGGCATCTATGAGCGAGGGACTCTGATACTCCATTAGCTTTAGAGTAAATTTGCTTCCATTGAGCACTACTGTGGTTTAAGCTCCATCAGTCCCCAGACTGAGAAAATCAAGTTGCTGGTGCAAAGTGTAATCAATGTTACTATCACAGAGGAATCAGTCTTCCTATCCATCAGGGTAGAAAGGGCTCAAGAGAGAGTATAGGCATTGGCTCAAGCCACAGAGATTATGGGAAAAAAAAAATGGTAAGGTTTGAAAAATAGTACAGTACCTATCTACCCATCTCCCTTAGGCCATTTAAAGACAGAACTAGGTTTAACAAATAGTACAGCTACCATTTGTTGCCAGCATTTTAGTGAAAAGTAATTTACATCACAGTTGACCAATTCAGTAACCTGGGCAAGTCACATCATCTCCTGTGTCCTAGTTCTTCTTCATTTGTGAAGTAGGAATAATAAAAGCAACTAACTCAGAAGACTGTTGCAATGAATAAATCAGTAAATTCAGGGACTTAGAATTGTGTCTGGAATATTCCAAGTGCTCAGTAAGTGATGGCTCTTATTATATTTATTACATAGCTTCATCTGACTTCACAGCTTTTTCAGTTGTTCATGTATAAAAATGTAAGGAAAAATCTCCATTGGAAAACTACTCATCTCTCTTTAGAAATAAGAAGTTATTTGTCTGACAATTCCTCAGTCCTTTAAGATAGAAACTAGCAACTTTTAATTAATGCCATAATAAAATGTTTCCTATGGAGACTCTTCCCCTAGTTAACATTTTGTTCCTCCTTAAAAAGTTTTCCCTATTGAGGATGTTGTATGAGCTTGTAAAGCACCTTAGGACTGATTTTAAAATCTTTATCTTCCTGAATTTCTATTGATTATGCAACAAATCACAATGTTTAAGGGAAGTACACAACAAAATGGCAATGACATGATGATTCATACCTTCATGCAAGTTCTCATCATGAGTAGGATTAAAATACACCTTTTGGGAATTCTTTAGAAACTAAATCAAAGGCTTTACTCAATACAAAATTTGACACATTTCCATAATATTGTGATGCTGTAATTTATTAAACTATTTTTCATTGGTTTGTTTGTTCTTATTTTGCTGAGTTTATTTTTTTTTCTATTTTCTATAACATTGAAGGAAAAAATCTTTGTGAAGAAACATCTGAGCTTAGGTTGAATTAGTTTTTTAGAATAAATTCCTAGAATAGAATCACTGAGTCAATCGAGCTGATTTTTTACTATTTAATTCCTTATTTGCATTGCTTCCTCACTTGTCACCTTCCACCTTTCCATTATTTTCATAGAACACAGTGAAATATGTTACCTGGCCATTTCTCAAATCACTTTGCAACTTATGTTCACTTTACCATTAGTTTCTGGAGCTATTAATCATGCTCAATTTTTGGTTTTAGTCTGATTTATCCGAATGAATCAAGTTGACATTTCAAGTCTGGGAAAAAGATGTTTTTCTGTGCATAGAGACCACAAGATCTGATGGAGTATCTAGTAAGTCATTACAATATATTTACATATATCAATATATAGAAGGTTGAGAGATGAGATTGAAGTAGAGAATTACTTTGCAACACTACTGAGTAATATTGAACTCTTTAAATTTGGCTTTACTCTTTCCCTCTAACCTGAAGATCCACAATGACTTCCCTTCTGCCATTATCTAGAATTTTCTTCTGATCAATTTGACTTCCAAGACTGACTTGGCCTTTCCTTCAGCTCTCTTTGTAACACTTTGAAGTTGTTAAAATCTTCTACCACTTCATCCCTGTCTGTCTTCTGCTATCACACTGTATCCCACACATGGAAACTGACTGTCAGCTCTTAGTGATGCCTCTTTTACAGCCTTCAGATTTTTGGTGTATTTCTGTTTAGGAAAACTTCAGTCAGAGAAATGCCAGTCTATTTGCATGTTAGCAGGGGATCTGGAGAGTGATTTATTCCACTTGGCTGTTATGTAGTCATATTTGACCTTTAAAAAAACAAGTTGATATTGTGCTCAAAGCCTAGCTCCCACCAAGTCTACACTATTAACTTCATGTATGACCTTTTCAGTCCCTCAAATGTGACATCAGATTATTTAAATAAGGGGATTTTAAAACATAAAATGAAGAAAAAGTGATGATATTAATACAGAGCATGAGATTTGGAGGTAAAACATCTGGTTTCTGTCGTACTTCTGAGACTTACTGGCTCTGGGGTCTTGACCAAATTGTGAAGCTTTCTGAGCCAGTTTCCTTATCTATTGGATGGGGATAATTACACTGCTGAGTTTGTTAAGAAAATTAAATGGTATAGAAAAAGTTTTTATATAATAATGTGAATGCTATTCAAAAGTATATTACACCATAGTTTCTCTCTTCACTTTATGACTGCCAATATCCAAAATTAGGATGGTCCTAAAAGGAATGTGGCAATAAATCTGTAGAACAAGATGCAATGTGCAGCATTCTACCTCATATATTTTCCCTAAGATGTTTTAAAATTATAAACCATGTTTCTGGGTGATTGCTAAAGATATCGCCTAAGGCTAGATGTTTGATCCAAACTTTGCCTGAGGTCCAAAAGCTGAGGTCTTTGCTGGTGTTCAAGGAACCAACATGGGAAGAGAATTGAATGTGTTCAAAGCTGTTATAAAGCTTTCTTTGGTACAAAGGGGAAGTGGATTCAATAACTACAGCAAAGTCACGATGAAAACTGAAGTCAGAAAAATTCTTTCCGAAGCCAGAAAGGCAAAAGGAAAGAGAGAACTAAGAAATTTAAAAAAAAAATGGCTACAAAAGTTGTTATTATTGGTCTCAAAGAAGATGGTGCCTGGAAAAGAATTCCTAAATCATCATTGAGTAGAGCCAGGACTATTTGCATATGGATCTGTCACTGACTAATAAGGAATAAGCACATAAAAACCCTGAGGTTTATTTTCCTTTTTGTATGTGTCACACTTTCTTAGTCGAATTACACAAAAGATCATTGAGAACAATTTTTGTTAAATATGTATAAGCCAGTGCCAATTCTTCAATATATGTGAACAAAAGCATTTTCAGAGTAGTTATAAGGCTTCAAAGCTATGAGCTGAATCATTTCCCATTACCTAATCAGTTTCAGAATGTAACACTAAATCCACAGTAACTAGTTATGACTGTAATTAGCATAGCTTTCAGGAAGTGAACAGGAGCGTTTGCTCCATGATTATGAGGACCAACGATTTAGGCTTTCTTTAAGTGTGAATTATTGAGAAAATAATTCCTTGCTTTACCCAATCTACTTCTCTTTTTTTTTGCTCCTTACAAATCTAAGTTATAAACTCTGGCTGTTATCTTACATAAATGGTACATATATAGAAAGGAACATTATTTAAAAGAACACAAACATCTAAGTAAAACTAAAGTATTTGTTAGTAGTAACTACTTCTTTAGAGTCATCATATACATACACACACAGAGATACACACAGAATTTATAAACATTCAAACCTAAGTAAATGCTATAAATTTTGGAAATTCTTTGACTCAGTTTTGGTAGAAAAACTAATGAAACCAAGTATACCAGCTAGAAAGAGTTCAGACTCAGGGAATCTATAACCCAACTCAAAGTGGCTTAAATGATAAGCAAATTAATCTCACATAAAAATAATTTCTGACACTAAAATGTCTAATTCAATAGCTCAAAGGACACACTGGTTCAAGGACCTACCTATTTAGACCTTTACAGTCTACCACTGAACCACTAGACCACATTTTGTGAAATGTTGGCTTAGCTTCTCTCATGCCTGCTATATAGTTGGAACTTTGTCAGGTATCACATTCAGACCACTGTCTACGGCAAAAAGAGACCATTTTCCAGTGTTTTATTAAAACTAAAGAAATCATTCTTAGAAGTCTCCAGAAGACCCTCTCTCATGATCATTGGCTAAAACTGATAAGTAAAGTGGCAAGTGAATCTGATAATTACTATTATCATCTTAGTCTAATCAGTGTCTACACCTGAAGGTAAGGATGGGACAGCTTGTTAAGAAAAATATGACAATCCAAAGGAAAGGCAAAGATTTTTAAAAATAAGTATCTTCCATATAACTGTATTAGTCCATTTTAACGCTGCTGATAAAGACATGCGTGAGGCTGGACAATCTACAAAAGAAAGAGGTTTAATCCGATTTACAGTTCCATGCAACTGGGGAAGCCTCAAAATCATGGCAGAAGGAAGGAGGGGCAAGTCCCATCTTACATGAATGGCAGCAGGCAAAGAGAGAATGTGAACCAAGCAAAACAAGTTTCCCCTTATCAAACCAAGAGCTCTCTTGAGACTTAATCACTACCACGAGAACAGTATGGGGGAACTGCCCCATGATTCAATTATCTCCCACCAGGTCCCTCCCACAACACATGAGAATTATTGGAGTACAATTGAAGATGAGGTGTGGGTGGAGAAACAGAGCTAAATCGTATCAGTCTGCCCTTGGTTCCCTCTCAAATCTCATAATTTCACATTTCAAAACCAATCATGCCTTCCTGACAGTACTCCAGAGTCTCAAATCATTTCAGCATTGACTCAAAAGTGTGCAGTCCATAGTTTCATCCAAGACAAGGCATGTCCTTTCTGCCTATGAGCCTGTAAAATCAAAAGCAAGTTAGTTACTTCCTAGTTACAACGGGGGTGGAGGCATTGAGTAAATACAGCCATTCCAAATGGAAAAAATTGCCCAAACAAAGGGGCAACAGGTCCTATGGAAGTCCCAAATTCAGCAGGGCAGTCAAATCTTAAAGTTCCAAAATGATTCCCTTTGACTGCGTGTTTCACTGTTTCACATCCAGGTCACGCTAACACAAGAGGTGCCATCCCATGGTCTTAGGCAGCTCTGCCCCTGTGGCTTTGAAGGGTACAGCCTCCCTCCCATCTGCTTTCACAGGCTTGCATTGAATGTCTGCTTTTTCAGGTACACCGTGGAAGCTGTTGGTGGATCTACCATTCTGGTGTCTGGAGGACAGGGGCCCTCTTCTCACAGCTCCACTAGGTGGTGGCCCAGTAGGGACTCTGCGTGGGGCCTCCAACTCCAAGTTTCTCTGCTGCACTGCCCTAGCAGAGGTTCTCCATGAAAGCCCCGCCCCTGCAGCAAACTTCTGCCTGGACATCAGATATTTTCATACATCTGAGATCTAGGCAGAGGTTCCTGAACCTCAATTCTTGACTTCTCTGTACTTGCAAGCTCAACACCACGTGGAAGCTGCCAAGGCTTGGGGCCTGCATCCCCTGAAGCCACAGTCTGAGCTTGATGTTGATCCTTTTCAGCCATAACTGGAGGGGCTGAGATGCAGGGCACCAAGTCTCTAGGCTGCACACAGCTCAGGAATCCTAGGCCGCACCCACAAAACCACTGTTTCCTCCTAAGCCTTTGGGTTTGTGTGGAAGGGGCTGTCCTGAAGACCTCTGACATGCTCTGGAGATATTTTCCCCATCGTCTTGGGGATTAATATTTGGCTCCTCATTACTTATGCAAATTTCCTGGAAATTTATGATTTAATTCTCCTTTTTGTCAGTCATTCATACACGTCCTCATTCAATAAGTATTATTACCTATAATATCATATGTACCAGGAAGATAGCAGTGAAGCATACAGTTCAGAACCCATACCTCCATAGAGCAATCTGTGCATTCTATCACAGATTCCACTGGGAGAAAACACAGAATAAATAAAATAAATAAGTAAAACATAAATTATTTTATATAACTATTCTTGATGAAAGCAGGAAATGGTAACAGAGAGAGCAGAATTGTAGTTGCCTTTTTAATAGGGTGGTCATGGCAGGATGTATTGAGAAAGTTACATTTAGGCAAAAATTTGAAAGAAGTAAGCTTTGAGGATTTTTTAAGGAAAGCATTAAAGGCAGAGGAAATGGCCAAAGCAAAGACACTATGGTGGGAGGATATCTGGTGTCTTCAAGCAACACAAAGATCGTTGTAGATGAAACAGTGTGAGTAAGGGAGAAAACGTGAGTTCTGGGATCAGAGAGGAGTTGGTGAGTGGGAGATAAGTGCAGAGATTTGTAAACCATTATAAAACTTCAGAATTTACTCAGAGAGACGGGTAACTCACTGCGAGTTTTGAGCAGAGGAAGGATATGAAAAGATTTCAATTTTTACAGGATATTCTGCTTGCTGGCTGGAGGTTGGAATGGGTTTGGTCGGGGTTGGGGAAATTTAGAAAGGGAAGAAGCAGAAACAGGAAACTACTACGTTTTTAAGAGGTATTGGTTGCTTGGGCCAGGGTAATAAAAATACAGGTGAGAAATGGTCAAATTTTAGGGATGTTTTGAAGATGGAGCCTACAGTATGTGCTGACTGATTACAGTGTACAAATGAAAATTATGTTTTTTCCTTTTTTCTACAATTATTATTAATCTCAAAACTCTCTACATTAGTTACCACTTTCTGTAAACATCTTTAATATTTTCCAACTTCCTTGATCTCTTGACCAAAGTGGACAGAACGTCTTCGTTTTGTATGTATTAAAAACAAAACAAATAACAGCAACAAAGCCCCATGGAGATTTGATAATCCCTAAAGTTACCATTCAATTTCTTTCATTTTTTCATGCAAGTATTCTCTCAGAAAATCCTGGTTGAGGGCTTACATGATGCAGGCACTATGTTTAGGGTTTATTCACCCTGATCAGTTTTCTTTAAGTCTCCGGACTTCCATGTTTATGCCCAAGCTTAGTCTTAAAACTGCCATCCTTACCACAATTTTGGTATGAAAATTCCTTACAGCATTTTCTGTAACATTCACGTGACTTGTCATATGACTATAGTTCAAATGTCACTCACTCAATGACTTTAACCTTTCTTTTGGCACTTTCTTGGCCAAAAAAAACTCTTTTCCTCCCATAACATTTTTCTCTGCTCATACAATACTTCTATTCTAAATAATAGCAAGTAATTGAGGAAAAAGAGAATTTAAATTTGCTTTGTAAATGGGATGCATCTATATTGGTATAAATGAGGGGTTTCCTTGAAGAGCACACTCCTACCCACCTACTCCCCAGTCTTACCCTCCTGCCTCATTAGTGTCCATTCCATATTGAGTTACTAAAATTTACACATAAGACATATGTGAAATATGCAACATTTTCCAACTCCCTTTCACCGACTTCCTAGAGAAATCATGCTGTTTTTTTCTATGAATAGTTTAAAGCATTATAGCCTAAAGTAAAATAGGTATACAGTGGTTTCTACATATAGGAGAAAAAATCTCCCTGTGGTTTTCACTAAGCAGAATGACAGCTAGTTTAGGAATGGCAAATGAGCTTAAGTGCTCACAAGGCTTAGTACCGTGTTCCTTCAAGGGGTAGACTACAGGGCATAGTAGACATCTGTGTGGAAGAGAAAGTGGCAAAAGAAAATTATTTTTCAAGACAGTTTTATCCATTGGAAGGAACAAAGCCTGGAACGGGATAAGCCTATACAAAACTGTGGAGTAAGGGAAATGTGCCTCTGGCACCTTCAGCTTTCTCATTTACTGTCTCTTTTCCCCTCCATTCTTGAACTCTCTAGGAACCTTAGATTCTTTCCCCACTCATTTTTAACCAAATATGTTGTCAGAGAGTCTGCAATATCTATCAGAAAACATGTCTCTAAATATTCCATGGGATATTTATTCACAACAGCATCTGCATCTTGAGTGTCCTCACTCACAGAGGATGGAAAACATTTGCTTATCGGCATCAGAGAAAGGTGAGGGAAGAATTCATCAATGGACTCTTCCTAGCATCTTAGAAATGGTAGCACATTTGCAAATTCTACTTGTATATAATGCTCTTTGCTTCATCCACTGACCTTTCCCTTCCAAATCATATAGAGGCCCTGTCTATAATTCCTGTTTAATGATAACCTCCCCCACTTGGTATTCAACCTCTTCACTAAGCACTCATTTACTGTTGTTTTAAAAAAATTAAACTGAAACCTAGTTCCCGCCTAAGGACAATCCTACCCTCGTATCTCTCTCAAATAAAGTTACTTACTCTTCTGTGTCACGTGTTCCATAGGACAGAGAGATGGAGGTCAACAACTCAATGCTGCTTCCAGACACATTCCATACCCTCACATAGAAAAATGTGAACACTAAAACTCTGATTCAATTGAGATTCATGAAATCTCATTATCCCCGTATCTTTTAGCTTTGTTTGTAACTACTATTTACTGCCAACTTCTGGGTAAAGAACTTCTGTCCATCCCAAACTCTGCTACCATTCTGAGTGAATTCAGTGCTTGCGTAAAGGACAGATGCGTACCAAGCTGCTTTTTGCCCCTCAGTTCTAATACATTTTAATGTTCATATTCCTGGTCACTTACTCAAACTTTGTCAGCCTCACATAAGGCATCATTATTTCCAATATGAAACTCTCTCCTTTTCTGCCAGCTTCAGGCATAATTCTCCATCTATCTGCTATTTCACCTAATATACACATTTATTATTTAAGCTGCTTTATTGTATTCTAGTCTTTTACTTCATTCTGTACTCATTTATACATTCTGGGTCACACAGCCAATACAGAAATGTCAGTAATCCAATATTCAGTAGATATTGGTAAGAAAGAGGAACTGAGGTGAAGAAATGAAATTTTGATCCAAATTATAATAGAAAAATTACATTTACTCTCCAATCCTAAATTATCTTTACCTGCATATCTCTTAGATTTACCAGATGAACATGGGCTCTTGTTGAACTGAGTAAAGAGAAGCTAGAACTTCCTGGACAAAAGAAGGTACAAGAAGAACAACAGCAACAGAAAAATCTTTAGAGAAGATAACCAAACCTCATTTTAGAACAAGTCATTCTGAAACTTATTAAAGCTTTGTGAGAGATTTTCATGCCAGCTTCTGGCCTATAAAGTGTCAAAGCTGTATTGGCCATAAATCTAGAAATCTAGAGTTATAAGAAAACCATCAGATTGAAGAGCCTTGAACTCATGTCTAGCATATACAAGGCACTCAGCAAATTTTTTTCCAGTAAATGTTTTAAGGGAACGCTTACATTAACAGCGTTACAAAAGTTTTTGGACAGGTAGAATGAGCATGCCTCTTAGCCTCCTCTTTCCACTGTCTACATTGTTTACCTGTTCTCTCTGAGTATTTTCAACCATTCTCACTGTATTTGCAACCACCGGTATGCTGACAGCTTCCCTGTGTATAACAATCCTCTAACCTCCAAATGTTTATACTCATATGTCTACTGAATACGTCCACTTGGATGTCTCACCAGCATCTCAAACCAAATATTCCAAAATGAAGCTTTTTATTTCCTTCTCCAAATATATTTCTTCTCTTGTATTTTCTTAACTCAGTTAATTGTACCATCCAACACAGTAACTGTAGTTGTATTGTAGTAACTGGGATAGCATTCCATACTTCTCCCCATTATGCTCATAACTCAGTAAATCCTACTCATTTTTGCTTCCTAAATTGTCCTGAGACTACACTCTATTTTTCATCTGTATTATCACTTCCCTAAGCATTAGCTTATCATGTCTCACATGCATAATTGTAGTAGTATTTATCTCTAGTTTTGTTCCTTCAAGTCCATTGCATTTTACTGTCAACTCTGATTCTGTTTTATCTAGTACAAAGATTCCACAATGACATATCATAATCAACAAGTAAATTCATCATTTTTATATACTTCTCCATCTGCTTTCCCGTAGACCTCCTATTTTATCCTTATTACAATAAAAATTACTTAACTGTTTTGTAGTATACATAATACGGCTATGTCTCCTTACATGTTTGCACTTGATTTTCTCTTCTATCCCTACTCATCTTTCGCAGTGCATGTCTACTCAATTTTTCAGATTTGTCTTAGGTATCATCTCACTGAAGTGTTGTCTGCCAATCTCATACGGGTTAAGTAGCCCTTCTCGTGTTTGTTTCTATAACAGAACTTCTTACATTGTTTGGAAATTATCTGTTTACATTTTATCTTCTCACTCAAGACTGTGACCTTATCAATGACATAGTCACCCATGTGCTCCTTATCACAGTGCCCAGCACACGGACTATTTAGTAAATGGCTTTGAATGATGTAAACTAAACCTGCATGGTACAGGTATAGGGACCTATATGAAGGAAGAAAATTTAAAGTCCTATCACCAGATCTTCTCCTGGCTGTCCTCGATAACTCTGCTAATTATTTGCAACATAGGGTCAAGAAGAGAAAAGGTCAATATGAGTTTTTGTAATTTTGTTTTTAAATATACTAACATTGTCACTTATAGGAAAAATGAACAGAAATAGCATGAGCTTTAGAATCAGAGAAACCTGATTTTTCAGCTTGGGCTCCCTGATCGTAAACCACATGAGCTTGGGCTTACTGACACTGATCCTCAGTGTCTGTCTTTTCAGAATGAATATAATAGCACCTGCTTTGTATGGATGTTTTAATAATTTACAATAGTGTACAGAAAACAGCCTGGCATGCTCAATATTTTTTCATTATTACTTTATATTATAACTTTGAATATAACTATAGTATATTAAATATTTCATTTGAAAAGTGAGTTAATACTTGCAAAGCACTTAAAACAGTGCCTCACAAGTATGAGTGGATGTGTGTTTTAGTGTCTAAAATATATATGAATTTATTATGTAAAATAAATGAAATTTAATTGATATTTCATGAACTATAAATTCTGAAAAGCTTAAACTATTTTTAATTGATAATTCTATATTTCTAAAATAAACTCAACTGGAAAAAAGTGTTGAGTTTTTAAACTCAACAGTAGACACTATTAAAGCTATTCATAACTTTGAACAGCACATTATTGGTGAATGGGATAAAGAGCAAGTGAATGAGATAATAAGTGAATGAATAAAACTGTGGTCTATTTAAATATCTGGTGAATATAATTACAGTTACAGACAGGCAAGAAGGGTCCTATTTGAAAGCAAAGATGAGTCTCCCATTCTGGATTAATGCCATTTTCAGCTTTCATTGGATACAAAAACTGCTTGAAAGTTCCAAAAAGTCTAAGATATTGCTCACATTTTTAAAATGAGTTTTGATATTGTTTTGTATTTTCATTATTTTGTTGTTTTTTGTATGTCAGTGAAAGCCTTCACCAAAAGCAGTTAGCTTTTGTTTTTGGTTTTTGTCTTGTTTCTATTGTTTTTCTAATCTTCTAGGTTCAGGGGTACATGTGCAGGTTTGTTTGACAGGTAAGTTGTATGTCGCAGGGGTATAATGTGCAGATTATTTCATAGCCAGGTAATAAGTATCGTGCCTGATAGTTTTCTGGTCCTCACTCTCCTCCCACCTTCCACCCTCAAGACAGCCCCAGTGTCTATTGTTCCCTTTGTGTCCATGCATAGTCAAAGTTTAGCTTCCATTTATAAATGAAAACATGAAGTACTTGGTTTTCTGTTCCTGCATTAGTTTGGTTAGGATAATGCCCTCCTGTGCCATCCATGTTACTGTAAAGGACATGATCTCATTCCCTTTATGACTGCATAGTATTCTATGATGCATAGGTACCACATTTTCTTTATCCAGTCTATCATTGACGGGAATTTAGGCTGATTCCCTGACTTTGTTATAGTGAATAGTGCTGCAGTGAACATACACATAAATGTGTCTTTATGGTAGAAAGATTTTTATCCCTTTAGTTATATGCCCCAGAATGGGATTTCCGAGTCAAATGGTAGCTCTAAGTTATTTGAGAAATTGCCAAGCTGCTTTCCACAGTGGCCGAACTATTTCCATTCCCACCAGCAGTGTATAAGCATTCCTTTTTCTTCACAGAGGTTAAAGATTTATAGAATAGGATGCTTAGAATCTATTCCATGTTTCATAAACAGAGGTCACCTGGAAGAGTGTGTCTGTGGTCATGAGAGAAAGGGAAAGAGAGAAAAGAGCTTATAAGCATGAAGACTGTAGGTTTCTTAATTCATTTGTGAAATATTTAATGATTAATTCACAACTAGCCTAACAGAAGGTATTCAAAAACATGTTAAGGATCCCTTTGTAAGGAACTGAATGACCACCAATAATTTATTATTCTATCAATATTCATTTAAGCTGTAGAGCAGTATTTTGGTTGAACTATTCAATTCACAAATAAGCACAAAAAACTTTGCATTGAAATGTGGGGCATCACTGCCACATTGCAAACCATTGCTACTTCTAAGGTATTTTCTTTGGTAAAATTAAGTCTACTCTATCTAGCTTGGTCTGACGCTTTACCTCCTTTGACAAAGTCCCTAAGTTCTTTTCCTTCCTTCTTTATGCCTGCATTTAAAGATGTCTATCTTGTGTACATTGTTCTTCTTTTGTCCTTCTCCTACTGTTAAGTAAGTTCTATCAGGCAGGATCTGCAGATTACTTATCTTTATATCTGTAGTGCGAAGTCCATTACCTAGGATTTAATAAATGCTCAACTAATGTCTGCTAAATAGGTAGTCCATTAAATTCATTTGGCTTGATATAATAAGCCATTTTTCTTCAAATATTAGATACTTTAAACATTTTGGAAGGGAAAAAAATGAAAAGGAAGGCCTCTGCCCCAGGATCAGTAATGATCTTGACTTTGTTGCATTTTGTTTCATTTTATAATACTTTTGAAACACCAGGAATAGAAACAAAGGATTTTGACTGTACTGAGGTGAACAAGTCTCATTTAGTAACCCCCTTTATCACTGCCTATTGGATGCCAGGAATGTGAATGAAGTGGTGTCATACCAGGCTCTAGCTTAATTAGCAAAAAGGTAGTAAAGTCTTAAGAGTCCTGGGCCCCTGCAAGCTCTACTGGTGATTTTCTCTGCTGATGAGGCATGTGACTTTCATGAAGTCAGCTAAGTAAATCTAACTTTCTTATTTGGCAAGTGGAAATAACAGCTCTCTTTTAACAACCTCATGGAGTTGAACCAATGAATAAAAAAGGTGATTTCTGTGGAATCATGTTGGCTCGAAAAACTGTCATTGAAGTACAAGACGTTATCTTGATGCACCACATAGAAGAGTAATGCTGGGAATCTCATCACTTATTTTAGATGAAGTATCTAGTATCTTCCAAGGGCAGTGAACTTCCAAATACAATGCAAAAGCTGCTTAAGCCACACTCTAAAATGGAGGCCTCCCAATACTGACAGTCATACTTCAGCTTAATGGTTATAGAAACTTTTCATACCCAAAGAACATGTCTTCTCACTTCTGTTATTACCAACATCTAACAGCATCCAGAATGGTATCATTCAATGAGGGCTTGTTCAAGATAACAATTAGCTTAAAAACTTGATAATGGGGCCAGGCACAGTGGCTGACACCTGTAATCTCAGCACTTTGGGAGGCTGAGGAAAGCGGATCACAAAGTCAAGAAATAGAGACCATCCTGGCTAACACGGTGAAACCCTGTTTCTACTAAAAATACAAAAATTAGCTAGGTGTGGCAGCAGGTGCCTGTAGTCCCAGCTACTCAGGAGTCTGAGGCAGGAGACTTGCTAGAACCCAGGAGACAGAGTTGCAGTGAGCTGAGATGCTGCCACTGCAATCCAGCCTGGGCAACAGAGTGAGACTTAGTCTCAAAAAGAGAAAAACAAAAAAAAAAACAAAAGAAACAAAAAAACAACTTGGTAATGGAAGGCAACACATTACAATGGCTAAAGTGTGGGTTCCAAACTTAGACTCCCTGTATTCAGAATCCAGCCCAACCACTTACTATGTATCTTTGATCAATTTACTTAACCTCTATAATCTTAGGTTTCTTCATCAGTAAAATGAAAACAATAACAAAGCCTCTGGCCCAGGGCGGTTCCCAGGATACAATTTAGGTAAAGTTCTAGCATAGTGTCTGATATATGGCAAGCACTACATAGATTCTAACGTATTGACTGATATTCATCTTTTTCTAAGATGCTTGAAATTGCACTCCTTTTACCATTGAATATTAAATGTGATAAATTTAACAGGCAGTGTGAAAGAATGGGTTACATGCAGTTTAGCCAAAAAGTAACAACGTCAACCCTGATGCTGTCTGGCCATATCCCATCATAATAATCTAATAAGTATCACAGGTTGATCATTGCATTAAGAACAGGAACCCCTGTTTTGGCACAGGGTGACCATCTCCACAGTCACGGCCCTTCCTCAGCCTGGCAGTTAAGCACACAATCACGTCTTTCTGTTTGCTCCTGTCCTTGTTCATGCTCACCAGGTACAAAGACAGGAGACTGGCCCAGCACAAGTCGGAAATAGAGTGTTTCACCCACAAAGGGAGTATGGGGAATGGTGGGAGAGCAACAATGAGCAGGTAAGAAAACTATGAGTGGTCTGAGGTGGTGTGAAATAAATGTATGCAAGCTAGAGGAACAGGTGGCTCCCTGGTCTGGGTCCTCACTTAACTGTGCATCCCAGACAGTGTGTCCAACTTGGGCCACTACTGGTTTTCTGTGTGTGTTTGCTTTGTAAAACCTATGACGTCCTCATGTGAAGTAATGGGAGCCTCCTGTCCCAGATGCTGCTGTTTCCCAGGGTTGCGCGCTTTGCATGTCTGAAGCCTTAGCTCACAGTCAGTCCTCCTCTGGGTTTTAACTTATTGGTCAAATGGTTCTGGAGTTTGCAAAGTGGAAGAGATTGGAGGAAACTCATATTCCAGGGCTATTCAATCACTTAATAAAAGAAATGCAAAAGCTTAGAACTGGTTTTAAGGAAAGGACTACAATTGAGGGAAGACTCCAGCCCCAATCCTGGACAAGCCTGGAAATTAATATGACTTACTTTGAAAGTAACATCATCTCACAGCCAAGTGCAAATGCCTTGCCAAACTAGTGGACTGTAGAGACACGTGGCTTTTCTCAAACTGAAATCAGGAAAGCTAATCCTCCTCTAGCTACCATAGCTTTGCATCTCCTTTACTTCCTTGTGTTGGTGATGAGCATTCTCTGTCGCTGTGCTGTGCATGTTCCTTTATACTAGGCACTCCCGACTGAGTTGTACCTAGTAAACCAGAGTATTTGGAACTATAAGCATTAGCTAAACTGTGTTGCATGAAATAAACGTGCTTTATTGCATGGGACTTGGTTTTGAGAAAAGGGCTCTGGAGAAAAAGACAGTCAAGATTGACATTAAACAGTTCCAGAATGTTGAAGGAGTCTTGGGTTGAGGAGTCACTTACCATGACTTAACTCTCCACCTCTAATTTGTTGTGGCATTTCCCAATCCATCTGTGGTGTAGGGGTATGGAAGGAAACTTTAGCAAATCATTCTGGATTGGAGAAAAGGAAAAATCCAGTAAGTAGAGTGTGTGCATATGCGTGTGCATGTGCTGAGAGCAGAGCTTGCCACCTAACTGCATAACAAGAAGAAAATCCTGTGGAAATTTCACCCCAAACATCATGTTTGCTTCCTCAGTGGTGGGCTCCTTCCTGTTTTGGAAATAAAGACTAAATTTTTCCAAGGCCCACCACATTGCACAACTGCTGGAGGACCATTCACATTGCAATCTATGAAATGGTGTCCAGAACTATTCAGCATACAGTCTGAGCAAGCATTCATAACAGCCCTGGCCAAAAGCTTGGACAGCTTTGTCCATGGCTCACAGAGACAGAGCAATGATAGTGGGTGTACGTGTATAGGCATTTATGTGTGCACATTGGTGTATCTGATGGCCTTATGCCAACAATCCCTCTGTATAGCTATCTTTGGATCTCAGTGTGTCTGCAAAATGAGCCCCAGAGGATCATTTTTTGTGAGTGACTCAACAGACTGCTGCTGGGGCTTCTATTTTCCTTCCACTTAGATATAACAAAGTAGCATAATTCCTGTCCTTGAAAATTAGGCAAACAGCACCAGAGTAAGCTGGACAAGGTGAAAGTGACTTCACCAAATGAGGGCTGAAGGGATGTTTCCAGAGTGACTTCTAATTTGAGGTATAAAAATGGAGTTCCCAAACCTGGCAAACTTAGCTGACTATCAAACCCACTGAGGCAAAATACGGGGCAATACAATGTAACAATCTGTCATGTAGCAAGTTTCCTAGGTCATCTCAATGAAGCCAGTGCATGAACTGGTATTTTAGTAATCTGTTCATCTAGGAGATGACATGGGGCTGTTTGTGGCAAGCGTTTGGTTTCAATTATGCTATGCAATGCTCTTAGCAGTGCTTAGTGAATGCTTAGAACTTCAGATCTGATCATCCCAGAAATCAGATTTGCTCAAGGCTGTCTTGATTGAGAATGGGGGAAAGGGTCAGAGAGGGTGCTACACAGAGAGTAGGAGATCCCAGATAAACACTCCAGGCTTCCTTGGGTCAGGTCCAGATACACAAAGGTAGCCATCTGATGTATCTCCAGAAAGAAACGCCTGAGTTTCTGTGCAACAGCAAGATATCATTTAATTTTTGCTTTCTCACCTGTTTGGATATAGCCAAGGTAATGAAAAGGCTTATTACATTGCTATATCCTTGTGGAACAAAGGGGAATCATGCAAGCTACAATAAATACAAGTCTGTTGGAGCAACCACCTCAGCCACGCAGATATGCAGAGTTAATTGGGAACAAATGATCTTCCCTTCCTAATATCTCTTCCTTCTCATTTCTTTAGCACTATATAAAAACACACTCTCTCTCTCGCTCACACACACACACACACACATGACAGAGAGAGAGATGAGAGGAGACATGTAGTACTTAAGCTTTCCCTGAAGAGTAGAAAAGGCCTAGAGACCTATGAAAAGAGAGGCCAAAATTCACAAGGCCTTGGTGTCTTTTTTTCCAACTTCACATTTGTTCATATAAATACAGACACACATGCATGCACACACGTAATATTTATCCAGAAGGAATAAGTTTAAAATGAACATTAAGAGAAAAGATGTCAGGGAGCAGATCACTGTGATGGAAACAGTTTCTAAGTAAGGGTTTGGAGTAGTTAATCCAAATTTGCTTACTCAGGAATTGAATGGAAGGGCTGGAGAAAGGTTAACTCTATGTAGGCGAGGCTTTTATAAGGTATTTTTAGGGTCAATAAATAAGGCTTTTTTTTGGAAATTCATCCCTACTCCACCCTCCATTGCTTCCAGGAGTCAAAGCCAAGCATCACATTTACTCTGCAAACATCTGGGACTCTTCTGTAGCCACTACTGAACAACCAGTTCCAGGGAGGAGCTAAGGGGAGCTCAAACAACCACAGAAAACCAAGAGTGTCACTCCACATTTCATTTGCCTGTTTTCTATAATAAAAATGTAGAATGGATAGTACTCTATGAATTCATGCCTAGGATGATTATCCCAGAGCCAAGTTGCCTGGTGGGGAAAGAAAGCATTTCACAATGTTTACAGTTGAAGCAGAGCAGAGCACATTTTCTGAACTGTAACATTAGACAGATGCTCTCTTACTTTTGCCCTCCTCCCTCAACCCTCATGCTGGGAAAGGAATGAGAATATAATAGTTGCCCATAGCACACTAGCTTCCTGAAATACGTTTCTGTTTTCCCTTTATGTGAAGAGGCTTTTTTTAACCTTATGTCTGAATATAGTATAACTTGTCATCTTTTCATATTTTCACAGTGGACAGTCTAAGTGTGATTCAGAGCAGAATCCTCCTGATTGCAGGAGAAGTGAAAAAGAGTCCTAAACAGGGAGGTGGCTGTAAGAACTGGAAATTATCTAAACCCTGTTACTGTGTGAGTTCCTAGCAAGATGGTCCAGCCTCAGGAATGACTGAAACCTCAACACTGAATGTTATTATCTTCTGTCTCAGCAGGGGCATGGCATTGGAGTACTCGGAATCTGTTTCCTGATGTGCTCAGGTTGTATAGCTCATGTAAGAGAAGCAAAGACATTCTGAGCCTCCTAGTATCTCTTTGAGAAACAGCTCCCTAAGTCAAATGAAATAAACCCCTAGTCCCCCTCCAGTGCCGGAGGAAGGAGGGTGGTATGGGTTATTTTTGAACACAGAAGAGAATTATTATTGTTATTCTTTTGTGATATAAGCTATGTGAACTACTGACTTTCAATCAGTTGAGTAACTGATTTTCACCTGCGATATGCAGCATCTAATTCTAGTAGGTATAATTGTTTAATAAAGCCTTAGAGAATTTGGTAAGAGTAATGTCATAATAAGTCCTTGTTAAATGGGTAGGACCTCGGATAGCCCCAAATATAATGTCATAAGACATTATAGGATTGCCTTTCATTCATTCGATTATTTCTTTCTTCAGGTAAAGCTCATTTATTAACCACCTATTAAGAACCAAGCACTCAAAAGACTCTAGAGAAAAATGGATGACCAAGATATGACTAATTCCCTTGAAAATCTGCAGTCTGTTGAGAAACAGTCAGAAAAACAGATAACTGCAATGTAATATAAAACCCCTCTAACACAGGAAAGTTTATGCCTTAGATAAAGTCCCCATTCTTATCATACACTATAGTTTATACCAGTATAAACAGAATTAAAAGTAATAGAATAATACATAATAACAGATCTAAATTGAGTATTCAGAAAGTATAAGGCATATAGTTATATAAAATTTAAAGTCCATAGATAAGAGAAAGATTCTGCCTGTCTAGTACAGACAGTAGAAGCCAGCTGGCTTTTTAAAATAGATTAGAATTTCTACAATAATCTTCACTTTATTTATCTCCAAAGTCAATTTCAAATTAATACTCTAACATATTCTAAAAAAGAAGAATTAGTACCATTGCTATGATTACTATGTATCAGACACTATACTTGTCCCTTCATGTATGTTATGCATTAAGCCCTCCCAAGAACATATAAAAAAGGGATACATTTTTCTTTCCATGCTACACACAGAGAAATGAGACTCAGGGAAATGAAATAACATACATAGTAGAGCAATCCCATGAAAAATCTAAAATCAAAGGAACTTCAATATCTGGTTCTGGCACTAGCCAGTGTGTGACCTTGAAGTGCCGTTTCAACTCTTCAATCTCCATTTTCTATAAAATTCAGTTTATGATATAGCACTTCTCTTACTAGGATGCTGTGAAAATTAAATGCAATTATATAAATACAGCATTAGCATACTACTTGACACACAGTAGGCATTCAATAAATTTTAGTATGTGCTCTTACTATCCAAGGCCACCCAGTTTGTTTTTTACATGTATACTATTTTGTCTTGTCTTTCTCTACCCTGCCACCATGGTCATTTGCTCAAAAATCAACTCTCAAAAAGTAAGTGAAACAAAATCTAATAATAACAAAAAATAAATAAATCCAATGATATAATTTCCCTGTTTTAAACTTCATGTTCTGCCATAGTTACCTATAAAAGCAGCCAACATTTATTGAGTACTTGGAAACATGAGACACTGTGTCAAATGCTTTATCTGCATAATTGTTCATTTAATCTTTGAAAAAAAGTCATCAGTAAAGCCCGTATTAGAGCCCAACTCAGTCTGATTCTGCAGTTCACACACTTTAATCATTATGTTATCAGCCACCCAGGAAAAAATACAAACTCATGCACCCAGAACAAAAGGCCCTTAATAAACTAACCCTGACCTAACTATTTGACTGTTATTCCTACCGTTTTGGTCCATATGTTCCCCTTTCCAGACAACCCAGATATCACACAATTCTCCAGGCATGCTGACTATTTTCTGCAACAGCACATCTTAAGACATGCTGTATTTCTAGCTGGATTATCCTTCCTTCCTCTTTCTATCCATCTTTTCCAACTCCCATTCCTGCTCTACCTAGCAAACCTAATCAGGTTTCCAAACCAACTCTAATGTCAATTCCTCCCTTAAGCCTTTTAAATGTCTTAGTCTAGCTAAACTCTGCCCAACTTCATAATTCTAATGTATTTTACCTTTACATCTGATATTGCTTATTATTTGGTTGCCCGTGTCTTCTTATTAAACTAGAGGTTTTTAAGTCCACACACACAGAAAAAAAAAAATGTATTGTTCACTTTTAAATCTTCAGTACTCAACAAGTGAAGAGTCTATTGATTCAATCAGCCACTCAATAAAAGTGCCTGATAGGCTTTGAGTAGGTAGGCAGCGCTGTTTTAGAGACCCTGAGGTGTTTGGGGAAGTATAAAATAATCTCCACCCTAAAGGAAATGACAGTCTTAAAGAAATAAAATTTACTCTGATGGGACCTGCAAAAGCAATAGTCTACATTAAGATTTTATACCTGTGGTACCAATAATAAGGCCAAGATTTGGATGGTGGTCAGGACTGGAGGAGGGAAGCAGGGATGAAGTTATGGCTAACAATAATGTGGCCAACTCATATGCACATATGCCATTCTTGAAAATTCTCAGTGAATAGTTACATAAAAAGTAGATAAGTTCAAAAGATATGAGTTTAATTTGTTTAACTTATTTGACCCTGAAACCATTTATTCATGAACCACCTATTAGTCTTATTTTCTATACCATTTAATTTTATAAAAAATATATCAAAAAACATAGCATCAAAATTATGTCTGAGTAGCTTATAATAATCTTTGAAATCTTATTATAAGCATTTTCCCAACAAAATCTTTTGTAAGACCAGCAAAAACTTAAAAGAGTAGCTAATATTTGGTGATTGGAATATTAATTAACTAGCCTTATTAAGTACCACTAATATTAACCAGCTTTCTAATTATCTGCTTATTTTTCCAAAAGAATTACGAATTACTCAGAGTATATTCTATTTTTGTATTATTAAATTGAACAGTCTCTTTTTTTAGCATGTAAAAAAATGTAATATATAAATGTAACAGGAATACTTGATTTCTGTGACTCTCATCTTAGTTTCTGCTCAATTCTCTTCTTATCTAATATCCTTTTTACTGAAAAAAAAGGAAGAGCTGGTCAAAGCCTTGTGCGAGGCTGCTATCCTTGCCTGTGAAAAACCTATTTTATGAATAGACATATATATGTACACACACAACTATATGTACACATTTATGGAAAACATAGTTTTTTTTATAGATAATTCAGTAGTTATAAACAGTATATTTGCATATATTTTATTTGAAACAATACATTCCCTAGCTTGTAATTTTCTGTGAAAAGGAAATCAAAATCATTTCTAATGGAAAATCCCAAGTCAAAATGGGAACAGCCTGACATGTAGTCATCAAGTCAAAACTTGTATGCTCTAGATGGGGAAGTGAATTTTAAGGGATGCTTTCTACTTTTAGTCTCACCTAAAGATAGGGATAAAATCTTGGAATCCTGTCCAGCTAATCTTACTGGTATTTCCCATTATGTATAATGGTAATATTGAAATGTAGGCAGAAGTTACTCAGCAAAGCTAAGTGCTCTGAAAATTTAAATTAATTGTTTTATCTAATCCCATGTTTAAGGAGTTAGTTTGAACCAGTTCTTCAACACAAGGATTATTTATTAATCATTTTTAAAAACATTTTTGCCACTGTGTCCCACTTTGCTTTTACACTATGTTTTTACACACACTGTCTTCCCTTCTCCTAGTATCAATAGCTCATCAAAAATCATGGCTTTAGCAAGATGTTTATACCTTAAGTATTTTCTACTTTTATGCTCACAAGTTCTTTGAACCTCTCTAATCCTCAATTTTGTAGTCAATTTAATAGCATACATATGACAGCACACATGCACAGATATTTTTAAAGAATAAAAGAATTTAAGTGAGGGGGTCAGAAACGTGTGTGTGGATACAAAGGGCAATACATTACAATTTAAGGAAAAAAGTAAACATTAATCAGGAATAGCTGTATGTTTGTGTACATCTACCCAATTAACTTTCTAAGGTCCAGAAAAAGGAAAGATTTATGTTGTCTGTGAGAACCAAGAAGATTGACATTAAGCAAAATAATGGTGTCCCTGGGAGATTTAAATTTGTTTTAATACTGCAAGGATACAGTGCTCAGCATCCCAAGAATTTCATAGGAAATGGGACTGGAACTAACTGATAGCAGTGACTTTTATCTTTGGTGTGTGCCCACTTTATCCGATTAAAATAAAAACCCTATAACCAATAAATTTTCTTCTTAAACCAAGAGACTTCACTAGATAATATACATATTGGTGGTGAATCTGCACCCAGGATTCAAGCCTCCCAACTAATGTACCCTTCATACATCAGATTTAAGTCACAGGCTTCAGCTGAGGTGCTCTAAGATAGAAAGGAGTCTTTTTGCCTAAACAGAAATCATTTCCCCAGCACCCATTCTAAACATCCTAGGACAACTCTTATGTTACTGTCCCCCAGGATTCATCTCAGCAATGTTGACACAGAGCTTTAGAATGGATCAGGTTATTTTATGGGCAAAACCTGGGCCATTGCCATTTTGGATGCTCCACAAGGGTATGTCTTGGCAGCCGCTTGGTTCATGTGTGTATCTTGGCACTGAGCACACAGACAATGTGAATGACTCTGGATTTAGCGTCAGATTTGGGGCACCGTCCTGCCATTTACTTTGACTTGGGCAACTTAGTTTAGTTCCATAAGCCTCATTTTTCACATCTACAGTGCAGGTTCATTATACCCGTCAATAGCAAACACTCAAGATGGTATAGTTCACTTTATTTCACTAACACTCCCAGCTTACCTACTCTGTACCAGACACCATATTAAGCACAGGAAATACATGTAGCATCTGCCCTTGGAATGCTCCAGGTTTAGTGCAGGTACAGATTTGTAAAAAAGTAATCAAAAATACTATTTGATAAGTGCTACCTTAGATAGCTGTTATGAAGGTGAAATATGATGACATCAGTGAAAACAACTTGTGAGCTGAAAAGTTCTATTAAAATAGAAACTATTATCATTCCAGGATTCTCCTCTTCTTTGCCACCAATCCCAATTCCATGTTTTATTCAAGGTTTAAATCAAGCTGAATTCCCCCACTAAGTCTTCCTGACTGCAGAAGCTTCTAGACACAAAACAGCTGTGTCTGGTTTTGTTCACTATTTGCTAAATTGTAATCTGAGCTTTACAGTAATTGCTGGAAAAATCACTTACTGTTATGAAAAAAAGTACCAGAATCTAAAATTCTTTCTAATCTTTGTTAAGGCATCTTGGCTAAGACCTAGGGCTTAAATGACAAGATGAATAACAGTTTAATGAAGTTTCTATTGCTTAATTTTTAGTTGACACTTAATAATTATAGACATTTATAGGATACAGAATGTTTCCTTACACACATACAAAGTGTAATGACAAAAACAGGGTCATTAACATGGCGATGACCACAAACATTTATTTCTTTGGTTGTGAACATTCAAAATCCTTTCTTCTAGCTTCTTGAAAACATACAACAAATTACCAGAGCTCATCCTCCTAACTAGTTCTAAGTTTGTATCACTTTATCAACTAATACCAGTTCGTTTAGTTTGAGGCTTAGTGCAGGTAACAGAATTGCAGATCAAAATAAATAGTTTGATTTGAGAAGGAAATCTCTGTGATGGCTCAACACAGTTCCGAAGCTTGGCACATGCTCCTGTGTCATATTCTCCTTTGTTAAGGTGCTTGCTTGTTATGAGGACTCGGAAAGTAACAACCGTGCTAGTACCATTAAGCACTTTAATAACCCACCCTGAATGAGCATGTAGCTTCTGAAAAGGCCTCCTGTTGCTGTTAAACCAAACACTAGTTAAAAGAGGATTGAGTGAGTGGTCCTCCCCCCACCAGGAATTTACTAAGGATTAAATGTCTGGTAAGAGATATTCTTTGGGGGAATTATCATAGAAACCTGCAACCACTTCTACTTAAGAGAGAGGTGAAAATCCACATCACTTTGGACTGTTGGAGGAGTTTCATGGGATTAGGCATGTAGAATTAGTTTCCTTTCCATATATGCAATACATGAATTAACTGAGATTTGCTTATCCATGCTATTTTAACATCCCCAAGCTTTAAGGCCTCGTTAATACCCACTTTATTTGCAAATCCTTCCTTGAAACTTCTTTCCTCAGTGAACAACTTTTTCTCTGAATTCTTCTAATACTGATAAGAAAAACCCAAAACCTTTTTTTTCCACATAGTTTTCGTGTCAGTACATTCCTTTCCATCCTCATTTTTGTCACACTTGTGAATATCTTAACAATGTATTCCTGTATTGTTAAAACAACATCTTCAATATACCCTGGACACTGCCATTTTGCTTATGCCAGTCTTCATTATTTCTCAATGCCTGAAGGGCTAATTATTTAACACATAGCAATTAGGCCTTAATATTTTACTAAAGTAGGACCAAGTCTGGGGCCAGACTAGGAATAATGTCAATGGATTAAGGTAGGGTGAGGGTTTAGAGAAGATTCTCATGGTGCTTGCATTCAAACTGTTCTTGTTTCACTTGGAAAAGATCAAACACATAAAATAATAAGTGACAGCATAAAATATCATTGAAGAATAACACCAAAAAGAATCCATGAGTATTTCTTTCTTCATTCATTTATTGATCGAGCAAGCACATTACATATGTATCTAATAATTAGCCTACCTCTCTTGTCTAATATATTAGACCACCTGTGTGTTCCAAGCACTAGTAAAAAGCCCAAGGTTAATTACTAATGAGTTATTCAGACAGCAAAATAAAGAAGACAGTCAAAATAAAGACCCTGTAAGGTCAGGTATGGCCAGGAAGAACTTCTATAGCAGACAGAAAGTCAAAACTCTGTCTTCTGATGCCTTAACTCCTACTCCATCCCCACACAGTCACAAACTGGAATACTTAGACATTCCTTGTGGATTTCTGGACTTTTGTCATTGCTACAATTATTTAATGCCTAGGTTTAACATCTTCTGCAGGCAGATAGCTTTCCCGGACAACTCCCCCTGGGAAGGTTATTCCCTCTTGTGAAGTTCTGAGTCCTTCATTATCTGACCCTATAAAAGCCCAATAAACTGATTACTTGTTCCCATGCTCCGCTGCCATGCCTCACTCTCCTTGCCCTTAGCAAACCCTTCACTTGCCTATCTGCTTCCTCATTCCAAGGTTGTAGGTAAAGGAAAAACAACCTCTATCAAAATACCATAAGTAACTCATATCGTTAGCCTTCTTCTGTATGTATCTTCTCTCTTGAATTAAATTTGACCCCCTTTGAGGGACATCTCATGTGTCAGTAACTCTCTGCCACTGTATCAAAAACCACTGATGACGCAAAGTCATTTGCAAAGGTATCACATATCATTTGATATCAACATTAGTTGAAATACCAAGATTTTCAAAATAATGCAGAGTTAAGTTTATCCCTGCAATTGCAACATTCCTATTTACTGGTATTCCAAATATGTCAGAGAAAAAATGTGAGATTTAGAAGTACTGGGGTATAAATTAAATGTACTATATATAGGAATTGTCTTTAATTTCATCACAGCATGGGAAAGAAAGGCTAAGAACTGCCATATAATATTAATTTGTATGGTTGTAGGCATCAACTGCCTCCATCATTAAGGCATCCAGTCATTATCTTTGACAAATGTTGGTCTTTAATCAATTTGTGCTATTTAAGTTAGTGACCAAAGAGAGATGTAGGATGCTTTCCTGAGACTATGAAGTATATGATTAAGAAGTACAGACCTAGGGTGAAAGAGACAATATAAACCAAATAAATAATTTTCTACTTAAAACATATATCCTCTTCAAATACCATCCAAATATTTTCTTCCATAGAATAAGTACAGCTAATTTCAAAAATAAAATATGAAGTCATAGAAACTAGAAATGGAAATCATGTTATCTCTTTAACTGAGTTCCACTTTCCATTTTGCTAGATGTGTAACTTTGGGCAAATCATCTAATATGATTGGGCCTCAGTTTTTTTTCATCTTTGAAAGGAAAATAAAGACTTTGATCCTACTATCTACCTCTGACAATACAGTATTGTTAAAAGTGCTTCATAAAGCACTCTGCAAATATACGATAGTATTACTTTGATAATTGTGTCTATATTAGACTATTCAGTCCGGAATTCATTTCCATTTCCTCAAGTGTTTTCCTCTATGTATACATCTGTAATGCATTCATCATGGCTCCTTAAATTGTTTTTGTTAGCAAGATAGCCATTTTTATTCATTTAGGCTGTAACTGGGGAAATGTATGTAGATGATTCTGCATTTTCATATATTGTATTATGTTTCTCAGCATAATTTCCAAGATCAAGATGTCACATTTTAGGCAAATATCAGAAAGAAATTCTTCCACCTATATTGAAATGTCTAAACAGTATCAAATTTCTCTGTATCTTCTTAAAAGACTACCATACTTTCTAACTCAAAGTCAATTATGGAACGTAAAATATATTGATGAGGAATTTTTTTAATTAACAGAAAAATGAAACTGCAATTGCAAATTTTCCACTTATATTAATTTATGAGATTCTTTCATTGACCCAATATTCTGATGTCATTCTGCAGGTATCATTTGCTAGGATCATTTGCCAATGATGTTTCAAATTAAAAAAAAAAAAAAACTTTCTGTGGGCCAGGCACAGTGGTGCACGCCTGTACTCTTAGCAATTTGAGAGGCCAAGGTGGGAGGACTACTTAAGTCCAGAAGTTTGAGACTAGCCTGGACAACAAAGTGAGACCCCCATTTCTACAAAAAAATAAGAAAATTAGCCAGGAATGCTGGTATACACTTGTAGTCTCAGCCACTTGGGAGGCTGAAAAATTGTTTGAGTCCAAGAGTTCAAGGTTGCAGTGAGCCATCATCATGCCACTATACTCCAACCCAGGCAAAAAAGCGAAACTGTGTGTGTGTGTGTGTGTGTGTGTGTGTGTGTGTGTGTGTGTGTATCTTTTTTTATATTAGAAATCTCACAATCACATGAGACCTTCCTCCCAGCTATGCCTCAACCCAAAGTTCACAAACAAGAGAGGTTCAGTAAAAAAGATGATTTTTTAAAAAAGCATTTAATTATCTTTAGAGGATATATTTGATTACTGTGATACCTTGAAACTCTGCAAGTTATGAAAATACGAATAAACCATGTAACAAATAAGAGAGGAAGAATTTAGTTATGTTTTTAATTCAATGAAATAAAAATAATTTTAATTGATTATATGCCAATAAAACCTTTAAAAACTCTGAGAAAGAAAAACACCAATCATTCAATAACTAATATAAGCACAAAAAATTATAAATTCCATAGATTTTTGGATGGTCAAACACTTATTTTCTTTATTAATGTTTGCTTCCTAATGATGGTGTGCCATGCAGAATACTCTAATATCTGCAGGTTTGAGTAGAGGAATAATGAAACTGGGAGAGGTCACTGACATGACATTCAGAGCCTGCTTGAAATGAATAAATTTGCTAAGTGTCTCACATGGAAGGGAAAGAGAGGAAGAAAAAAATCTCTGTGAATAAAGATAGAAAGTGTCATTTTGGCAGACCCAAATGTAAACAAAAACTAATGAAATAAACAAAAAAACTTAACCCTCAAATAACATTATTGATATGCTGCTTTTTTGTTTTTAAGAAATAAAAGCAAATAATTTAACAGAGAGAACATTAGATGACATCCTATTATATTTTGCAAAAGGGTGAAATGGTACCTGGAAGAGGGCAAGAAGTTACTTCTGGCGCCCTCGTCAGATGCGGCAAATCCTTTCATCTCGTCCTTTTTCCCTCCACTCTTCTTTCCTTCTCCTTTTCCAATGTACAAAATATTCAGTGACGGAAGGTGACATGCCATAGATGGGTAACGAAAATTCCCTTTCATTCTTATTACCTCAGCCCCCAAGGACATACATATAATATGAATGCTGAAAAAAGACTCAGCCTAAATAATAAATACATCTTAGCTCAACTGAGTGGAAGATTTAGTGGTAATGAATAACCCCTTGCATTTGCAGAAGGGCTATGCTGTCTATATAAATTACCCTCACATGTATTATTATCCTTTTGGTTTTTCCCAGAGGTCATGCAAGGTGGGCAGGGAGATTTTTTTCTTTAGTTCCCCCAATAAGGAAAGAAGCTCAAAGGTGGCAAGTGATTTGCCCAACATCATTCTGAGTCAGATCCCGGACTGAGAATCTGGGTCCTTTCTCCTTGCCACCATTACTACTGCCTCAATAAGATTTCATCACTGAGCAATTTCACTAAGACAGATATCAATTATAAAAAGTAATTATTTTATGATTTTAATGGTAGATATCAGGCTTTGTATTTTAATATTTAGTTAATGAAATTTTTTAAACCTGTAGACATTGGGTATTATTGATTAAAGGGAGGTATATAACAAATAAAAATAGATCCATAAGACAAAATAGAGTTATTAATACTGAATTCTTTATAAAATTTAATTCTAATAGAAAATAATTCAGTATGAATTTAAAAAATGAAATGCATTTTATGTGCTCTATTATTGGCCCAAGAATATTACTGAGCATCTACTGTGTTCTCAACGATGCCTGGGTACTACTGGGCATATAGGAAACAGCAAACCCTCTCACGGTGCCTTCATAATGTCCCATCAAACAGGTGAGATAGACATATAGCAAAGAGTTGTTATACATCTGAATGCAGGGGCTATAGGAAACTAGCCTAGCAGGGTCAGGAAAGCTTTAAGACAAGACAATTAAGGTAAAATAAAATAAGAAAAAAGAGGATACGCTTAAGCAAAAAGGAATGTAACACAACAAAGAGGCATGTGAGGAAGGAGGTTAACTGAGAATTTAATGGGGTAGATGTGATTACCTAAGGAGCCAGGTTAGGGTGAGAAAAGAGGCCACAGATCATAGAACTCCAGTGTTTATTACAGTTGGTCAGGTAAAGGAAAAAGACCATGAAATGTTTTATGGCTTGCCAGATATTTTACTTTGCACTAAACTCTCTGTTCCTTAAATCAGGGATCAAAACGGCATTGAGTACACTTTTTATTTTCTGAAATGTTGTATTCATATAAAATACAAAAACTGAACATCCTTAGACACCTCTTTACCAGCTCTTTTCACCTACATTGTCTTATTTAATCTCAAAACAACCTTAACCAAATGAGACACTGTCTGCTTCTTTCCAAGGCTTAAAAAGATCATTCTTTTCCAGGCATCTAAGATGGCAGATCCAGAGTAAGAACCGGTTTTTCAGATCCCTTTTCTATTGCACTTTCCATGATACCCCACAGGGCCCTGTTCACTAATAAGGAATCCTATTCATCCATCAAATGCTTATTAAGATTATGCTGAGTGTCACTGAACAGTATAGATAAGATCTCTGTCTTCATGGAATGTACATTCTACTAATAAACAGAATAATGTTGTGAGTAGGTTTTTGTTTTTTTCTTTCTTAAGAGCTCTCATTTACTTCAGGGGTAAAAACCTTTCACATTCTAAAGAATGAAATGAAGTACTCGGATTTAGACTCTATCTCTCTGCTTGTCTAGTGTTTTTTGTGTCCGCCTTCACTGTTACTCAAATGGTCTGGCGTTCTCTCTCCCTTATGGCCATGGGCACTGTAAGCAAAGGCACAGCCAGGAAAGAGATGTCAACAGTTTGTACAGAATTGATGAATTAGGATGGTTTCCTCATCACACATTCATCTAAAGAGTTTGCAACATGCTCATGTTGCATCATGTTTTGTGGCATGCCTACAGTGATTCCAAAGACTGTTACTGCTGACATCCAAAGTTATGTTCCATCATGTTCAACTAAAGGCATTCCAGAGAGAAAAAAAAAAAAAAAACTTTTTAAAAGCAAATGTTTGCAAAACCTCTCTCTGCTAGGACCAAGATTGTTCCGAGGGTATAAGTTGGCAGAATAAATGCAGTTAGACTCCTGATTTCAAGCCCAGGCTTTGTATTAAAAGGGGGGTTAGTGACCTGGGAGAATAACTGTACCGTTCAAAACATCTGTTTGTTAACCTTCTGGTAAGAGACACAAGGTGTAGTTGGCAACCATCCTCACAATCAAATCCCATAAATAAACTGGCCCATTTCTTCTCTGCCATGTTCCAGAAGTTAGTGGACACCAGGGAAAAAGAAACATAATACTTGCAAATCAGGCTAAAGGAAAAATGGAAAAAATAAATCCTGAAACCACTAGAAAGCAAAACCAACTGTTTGGCCCTACCCACTCTGCTACTACAGATGCACAGCAACCTCCAAATCTCAAAATTATTCGTTCATCCTTTCTAGGAAGGGCAAGGCAGGGTGGAAGCAGTTCATATTCCAGGATTCTAAAAGGACATAAGAATGCAATATACTGGGTAGATTAAATGGAAAGAAATTTCACAGGAAGGAGCAGAGAAAGAGAAAGAGAAAGAAAGACCATGAAGTAGAAAGGAACAGATGAAGAAATGGGAAGCAGTGTGAAAAGAGGCAAGAAGCATGTCATTACAGGGGCTGCAGAAATGGCGGTCTGTTAGTAAGGCAGTTGGTTTCTCAGGCAGAGTGGATCCTGCAGGGACAGTCAGGTAGGTGGATTCCAAATGAGGTACAGGCCCCTGTCCCTCAAAAGCAAGCCAGCCCTCCAGCAAAAGGGGCCAAAGGGAGTGATGGGGGTCTAGAAAAAAAAGGACAGCTTTCTGCCAGTTTCTCAGTTTGTGAAAGAATCTGAGAAACAAAGTGCTTCAAAATTACTTTGGGAGAAGAAGGACAGAGTGTTTGTCAAAAGCATAGATCCCTGGAACCCAATCCAGACAGTCTCCTGGGGTCACATCTTATATCTTTGACAAATGCCCTAGGTGAGTCTTACACAGAATTTAGTTTAATAACCATAGGCTGTGGTGATAAAACCAGAGTCTTCAACTTATTTTGTGTTCAAGCTGCTCAAGGCTATCTGTTGGTCACAGCCCCTAGAACAGAGGTGTCTCAACTGAAAATAACAGATGCCTAGTAACAGAGATCTTGGATTACTTTGTGATGGGGAACTATACCAGGATCTCTTCAGATAACATTCCCCGCCAGATGCCGTGGCTCACATCTATAATCCCAGCACTTTGGGAGTCTGAGGCGGGCGGATCACTTGAGGTCAGAGGTTCGAGACCAGCCTGGCAAACATAGTGAAACCCCAACTCTACTAAAAATACAAAATTAGCTAGGTGTAGTGGCACATGCCTGTAATCCCAGCTACTCGGGAGACTGAGGCAGGAGAATCACTTGAATCCCGGAGGCGAAGATTGCAGTGAGCCCAGATTGTGCCACTGCACTCTAGCTTGGGCAACATGAGCAAAACTTCACCTAAAAAAAAAAATTCTACCAGGCATGGGGTGGCTCACGCCTGTAATCCTAGCACTTTCGGAGTCCGAGGCGGGTGGATTACTTGAGGTCAAAGGTTCAAGACCAGCCTGACCAACAAGGTGAAACCCCATCTCTACTAAAAATACAAAATTAGCTGGGCATGGTGGCACATTCCTGTAATCCCAGCTACTTGGGAGGCTGAGGCAGGACAATCACTTAAATCCGGGAGGCAGAGATTGCAGTGAGCCAAGATGGTGCCAATGCACTTCAGGTGGGGCAACAAGAACAAAACTCGGTCTAAAATAAATAAAGAAATAAAAAAGTCTCAAGTGTTAGGCCACATCCGCTGACCTTATGTGAAGTTCCTGAAAGAAGGTCTGTAGCTTTAGAAGCTACAGTGTCAGCTTTTAATGGTAAGGAGAATACCTTCAGGTGCTAAGGCTGAGGCATCAATCACATCTTGAAAGTGGCTTTCAGACCCCACAGTAGAAGCACAAAGGAGAAAGAGGGAGAAGCCTTTAAAAAAACATTTCAGTCCGGAAATATTCAGCAGGATCCTAATTTGAATCACTCTATTAAGAGTGCTGGAGGCATTATACAGCACTCTCACTCATCAAATTGTTATTCAAGAATAGGTCTCAAAATAAATTTGTGAGGTGAATTTCTATGAAGGAAGTTCTAAATAGAAATGTATGTTCATTAAATTTTTATTTTCCAGCAGGTAAGGCAGCCTAAGTAAAACTGTGTTCAGACTCAGGAGTTCAGACAGAAAACCCTAGTTATATATAACCACCTCCAGAATAAAGGCTGAACTGGAACCACTGTCTACCTCCTTGTATTCCCTGACTTACCCTTTCCCTCCTGTCTGATTGCTGGTGAGTTTGGGTCCTAGTGGTAATGTTTCCCTTCAGGGGCCACTAACTCTAGGAACCCTCTGCCCTGTACCAGGCACTTTGCACACAGCCAGGAGACTGCAAGCCCTTGCATCTATGTGCGCTGCTGCACTCACAGGTGGGCTCAGAACTCCAGCAGAATCCTGATAAATACTCCTTCATCCCGACTAGCATCCCCTTTGACACATTTTCATGACAATGATAAACTACTGAAGAGAAAGCAGCCTTTAACGCAAAACAAGCAAATGAAAGCCACTTCCAAGGTCTCTTTCCATGATGTCCTTTTGATGCGGTGTTCCTGAAAGAATGAGAAAAGTCCTCATTCTTGGCCCATGAACATCCACCATTGGGGAAGTGGCGTCCAAACTCCCTGGGCACCTCGCTGAGTCACCTCTCTTTTCCCTTCTCTCCGCAGCTCCAACGGAAAATCCGTCACGTGGGCCCAGAACGAGAAGACTACCCGGGGGCAGCACCTGTGGCAGCGCCTGTCCATCCACATCAACAAGAAAGAGAACCCCAACCAGACGGCGGTCATCAAGCCCTTCCCCAAGAGCACGGAGAGCCGCGGCCTGAGCGCAGGCGCGGGCGGGAGCGCAGGGGGCGTGGGGGCCGCGGGTGGTGCGGGCTGCGCAGGCGCCGGCCCCGGCCCCTGCGCCGGGCCCGAGCCTCCCGACGCCGGTCCCAAAGCGCTGTACGACGTGGCCGAGGGGGAAGAGCAGTTCCCGGCGCCGGCGCGGCCACGTTCGCCGTCGCCCATCAGCACGCTGAGCCACCGCGCAGGCTCGGCCAGCCGTACTGAGGACGACGTGCCGTCGCTGCACTCGGAGCCCGCGGCGCGCAGCAGCTCCTCGCAGGGCTCGCTCATGGAGCAGATCAGCAGCGTGGTCACCCGCTTCACCGCCAACATCAGCGAGCTCAACTCCATGATGCTGTCCACCGCGGCCCCCAGCCCTGGCGTGGGCGCCCCGCTCTGCTCGTCCTACCTGATCCCCAAAGAGATCCAGCTGCCCACGACCATGACGACCTTCGCCGAAATCCAGCCTCTGCCGGCCATCGAGGTCACGGGCGGCGCGCAGCCCGCGGTGGGGGCGCAGGCGGCTGGGGACGCGGCCCGGGAGAGCCCCGTGGCCGGGCCCGAGGCTGTGGCTGGCAAGCCAGACCTGGAAGAGCTGGTGGCCCTCACCCCACCGTCCCCCTTCAGAGACTCGGTGGACTCGGGGAGCACAACCCCTAACTCGCCAGTATCCGAGTCAGCCCTCTGTATCCCGTCGTCTCCCAAATATGACACTCTTATCATAAGAGATTACACTCAGAGCTCCTCGTCGTTGTGAATGTCCCTGGAAAGCGCGCCGGTTGCGTGCGCTGAGCGGAGTGGAGCGGAGCCCCCAGTGTTCACACACACAGTGGCAAGCATAGTCGCCTGGTTACGGCCCAGGGGGAAGATGCCAAGTGCACCCCTTGATGGAAACATGAGATCAATAGTGCTATCTCACGACAACCGACGACAAATCTTTTGGCAGATTTTCTTCTAGTGGCCTTAGAAAACGTGGGCTTTTAAGAAACACTGCTGGTATCTTTGAGGGCTGACAAGGCGTCTGTTCCAACAGTTCCAAGTGCTTTGCTCCAGGGAAGCAGTGCGTGTGAAACAGCGTAACGGAGGTTTGAAGAGCATAGTTAATAAGCAACTGTAAAAAGTTTTATTTGTTTACTTTAATTCTTTTCCCAGAAGAGTCTTTGATTCACCAAACATGAATGTACATTTTCTAACTCAAAATCTGGGACCAAAACATCAACTTTTCTCCTTTTTCTTTTTGCTTTTTTCTTTCCTATAAAGACCTTGAAAAGCAGTAACTTGGGTCCAGTATTTACTGAGGCGTTGTGAATGTGTCCCATGCATAACACAGTACTGGAAAGTGAGTGCCGCGTTACTGTACTACGTAGGGTTTCTACCAGAGACTCTCCTCTCCAATTTGGTTGTGAAATACTCTTCCAAAAGCCTGCATCGGGAATTCCACCTACTTATTTCAGATTCACCTCCATTAACCAAGAAAACCAGTGGAAGATTTCTTGACTATTTCACCATGTTGCCAATCAATACTGGAGTAGCAAAAAAATATTTTCTGGAATACTGTTTTGTAATTCCCTCACTGGGGTGCGTTGTAGCTGGAAATTCTCTTTATATTGATCATTCTTGAGCTCCAGCCCGGCTATCTCTTTCAAGAAAAATGGCCACTCCTTAGGAATGCTGTTCCAATTGCATTGCCAACTAAAATATTAAAATACGCATTGGGGCTTCTTCATTCCTTTATTTTGAGAACCTGATGCACAAAGAGCTCCTTTGTTCTTTTTGAGTCCCAGCACTGGAAGAGTGGTCCATAGACCCCATGAAGACATTGTCACAATTTGAGAGACTGTTGTTGAAAGGATTAACACAATCTTAATACACTGAAAATTTTAAACTGTGTCAAGTCAGCTTAGTGGAGATTTAGCTACGCCAGTGAGCAGTGATTTTAACTATTCTTGGCTGCTTAAACAAGGCAGCTATGAACTATGACAAATGTAGATTTTTCAAAGCAATACAAAATACTAAAAAAGAGGAACCTTAATGAATATTAACCACACATTCTTAGCCATTCCAAAAAGAGGCAAAGCAATTCTTATTTTCTTTTTTAAAATAATGATTATTTTGTGCATTTCATACTGTCACTTTTTAAAACTGCAGAAAAGAGATTTAGCGTTATAATAGAAACGTGTGCTTTGATAGTCTCAAATAGGTAGAATTCATAGTTCAAGACCTGAATCCACTGTCATCTCTTTCTTCCTCCCTTTGCAGCTATCCTCAGGTACCAAATGTTTTGATTTTTAAATACGGATAGTAATAAATGGAGGAGGTGTCCTATAAATTTAAAGTTCATTTGCCCCAGCCTTATACTTAAGATAGCCTTATGAAAAAGATTTGCTTTGAGGCAGAAGTATATTTTTGGCAGAGAGAAAAATAAATACAACTTTTTCTTTTAGCTCAACATCCTTATTTTGGTAAGTATTTTTTTTTTTTTAAATTTCACATCTACTTAAAAGAAAATAGACTGAGAAGGCCTGGCACGGTGGCTCACGCCTGTAATCTCAGTGCTTTGGGAGGCTGAGGCGGGCGGATCACGAGGTCAAGAGATTGAGACCATCCTGGCCAACACGGTGAAACCCCCTCTCTACTAAAAATACGAACAAATTAGCCGGGCATGGTGGCACGCGGCTATGGTCCCAGCTACTTGGGAGGCTGAGGCGGAAGAATCGCTTGAACCCAGGAGGCGGACGTTGCAGTGAGCCGAGATTGCACCACTGCACTCCAGCCTGGTGACAGAGCAAGACTCCGTCTCAAAAA
>NW_016107864.1:212921-270344 GCF_001604975.1 Cebus imitator
AATACCAGGTTCCAAGTAATAACTCTACAGTACAAAGAGAACTGAATATTCATTCTAGGGCTATAGAATATGAACTTCACAATTCATTTGGGTACATTCTCATTGAATTTCCTTCAAAACAATGTGTTCCTGGTGCCCAGTGATAATTCAGTCGGGACCAGCATGACTAAAAGGAAGGGGATATGCTAATGCTCAGCAAAGTGACCCTAAAGGAGAGAGATGTCCCAGGATGGAAGGAAGAAGACGTGGTTTAACCAAGCTAAGCAGTCCACTCATCCTTCTATTTTGGAAAAGGAGTGGAGTGGGGGCAGCCTAAGAAGAACATATCTGGATTGGGAAGGACTGTTTTTCTGGGCTAGGGATGGGGAAAAAAAAGGGAGTATGGAAAGACAAATTGTAAGAGATTTGACTGAAACAAAGAAAAAAAAGCAAGTCCCCAAATGTGCTAATCCTTGAAAGTAACTGTCATTCCCAAATACTGCTGTTACCAGCAAGTGATCAGGAAGACTAGGAGCTATTTCTGACTGTAAATGAATTGTATAATCGCTCTGCTGCAGTTCTGTGACTTCCAAGCCAGGAATTAAACACTCTTTTTAAGAATAACAAAAAACATAAGCATTTCCTATGCTAGTCTCCTAGTAAAATGTACATGTTTCGGAGGCTTCAGAGGTATTATCTGAGTTCATATTTAGCAACAGCTTATTAATAACCCTCAAGCTGTCAGAATCTCTATAGTTACCATTTACAATTTTATACTGTGAAAAAAATACAGATCAGTGAAAGCATAGAGATAAACCAGAATTCACTTTGAAGAGGGTCTGAGGCCTGGGAGATTCTCTACTGTCTATTGAAGAATGAGGCATGTATAAAATAGTTGGTTGAATTTCACTGATCTTCCCAATGTGAACAAATATACTATGTATATTGTGTGTATTTCTAGAAATCAATGGCAGCTGATGATGGTGTTGTAATTAGAAATCTATATAGATTATAGATGTTTTAGAAAGATGGTGCCAATCCTAAAAGATTTGTGTGGGCTAAAAGTGCTTGTACTTACTTTTTTCTGCACTTATAACTGATTTGGTTTTAAGATTGTGTGCGTGTATCTGTTCTTTCTCTGTTGTGGCAGCTTGTACTATTAAAATAATAGCGAATGTTAAATTATTTTGATGTGAATTGCAAATGTTTTTTTTCATAAAGTTTAACATTTTTATCAGCATTGTTTTGCTTTGTACTTGTATAAATATGTCTTATTTTAGCACTTCAAAATATACTTGCCTGTTTCTCAGTTGTCTAAATCATGTTGCAGTTGGTGTTTGTGAAGCCAGTTACTTTTCAAAAAACATTAAAAAAACTATAATATGATTTTAAGATTATTCACCTCAAATGTTTAGAATGTTGTCTTCGTAGTGTTTTCTAAGATGAAAAGAGCCATGATGCTAATTAATCTTGAATACTGGATGATCTATACTTTTGAATTATGGGTTTTACAAAGTAAGCAGTAGACTGTAGATTTAAATGAAACTAGATACCAACCACAAACTAACCAGAGATGCTGTCCCCAAAGACATCTACAAACAACTGTTACATAAAGAAGGACCTTTTAAGAAGAAATGTAGGAAAAATGCATTGTTTATGTGTCTAGACATACAAATTATAGAAATAGTTTCATAATTAGCTGTGTCGATAGAGTTAACATCACACAGATAAAATAGAGTATTTGTGTGAATATACATGTGTGTTTTTACAAACATACATATTTATATAGACATTTGACTTTTGAGTCCATCTGTTTGTATGTCTGTGTGTATATATGTGTTTGTGTGTATATGTATGTGCATACTACATAATTTTTCCAGAAAAAAAATTTGTCAAATTACTTTTTACTTTGACTGATTCTTAAACAAATATACATTACCTTAACACAAATTATTGAAAAACTCAGAGGAGAATATAGGGTAGATGCTTGCTGTATGGAAGAGAAAAACATGGTATATTTAAAAATGTATCTGCTCTATGCTTCTGACATTGTATTATTTAAACTCATAATGATATATATACACATATATTATTATACAAAATGTATTTGATCTTAACAAAGAAAGCCATTTTATCTGTTTTGTCAGACTCTTCCCTTCAGTCTCTTTTATTCTAACATGATGTGAGTGGTAATATATTCGCATAAAATTGAGGTTGAAGTGACATATACAAACCATGTACAGGAAATTACCTTCTAAAAATCAAAGAAGCCTTATCAGACTCCATCAAATTATGGAAGGCCATGTAAAAGCAGTGGATACAATAGAAATAGCACTGAATTAAAAGTCAGGATCTCTTACCCTTTCACCAACTGACTTTGGATAAATCACTCTGATATCTCTACAACTTGTTCCTCTTGCTTTAAATGTAGATGTGAGTTACAATAATCTCTGAAGTTTCTATCATTTCAACATTCCTGATAAATTCTCAGTAGTAGTCATTATTAGTGGCAATGTAGTATTTAATATACAGGTAATATTCAGCAGGAAGCTTAAATTTGTTCTATCAATGTTAGCTGTGGAGCTTAATAAGTTCCTGTCTAACTTAAAGCATGTATCATGGAGGAAACCTATTGGGGTTTGAACTTACATGCAACCTTGGAATTGTCCATCAAGGACAACTTAGTAAGCTGATATTGAACACCACAGAGAGAATGCTTTTCCTCTGTTATAATTCCTGCTGACCATTGGCCAAGTTTTTAGTTATGCTGTACATAAATGATCAGTTTTAGAACATAAACAATTTTCAAATATTTACTTTGTATGATAGCTAGGTAGCTAGGTAGGTAAGTAAATAGGAAGGCAGAATTATATTAATGAAATTATCTCCATAAGCAAAAGCTTGGTATTTACATTTTCTCTCACCATATTTTGAAATTCAGGATCAGTTTATGAGTGATTTTCATGAGTGAAATTCGTCTCACTCTATTTATTACTTTTAGGTTATTACATTAGTAGGTAAGTTCTATCAAGATAACTTTTAAACCCATCTTCTCCAGCCATTCTTAGAATCTTAAACCAAAAGATTTCCAGGAATATTTAACCTCCACTAGAATAAATATTTAAAATCACTGTTACTCCAGGACAAAGACATTTATTTTTGCCAGGACATAAGTCTCTCTGAGGTATAATCTATAAACAGGCTAGCTATGAAATGTACATATCAGACACTCTGGCTTATTTATGTTTAGCTTGTACTTCACTGACATAAAAAATAAAGCTTTTCATACTATCATATTTCTATGAGATAGATATACTACAAATTATACAAATTCTATGTCCGTGAAAATGATGTAATATAATAAATTGGCTTTTCTGAACTGCTGAATAGTAATAGATTATTGATAAAAGTTCTTAGAGTCTTAAAAGTTTGGAAAATGCAGTAATTCCAAGTTAAATTGCTATCTGCACTTCAGAACTTACCAGTTTTTAGTATTCTATTATCTACTGACTTTGCTAATGAAGCTCTCTCCTCAGAGTACACTTATATGAAAGGTACTTTGGAAATGCTATGATATAAATGTTATAATTTATACACACTTTTAGTTTTCAAAATTCATTGCCATATCCATGATAATCTCCTATGCCCTTTAAAGAAGTAAACACAAACTGATATCGTTATAACATTATATTCAGAAGCTATTTTACTGAACCATGGGAAGTCTTGCTCAATATTATTCTTTCTCTTCCCATTGTTTGACTTCTCAGACCTCTGTCAACACATTTATTTTACTTTCATGGGTCAAGCTGAGGTATTTCTTTTATATTTTATTTTCTTTCCTTTTGGTTCACAACGTTTGGTATTTTCCTTAACTCCAACAGCCTCAGATGAGGCAATATGTGAGATACAGCATTAATAGATGTTGCCTAACCAGTGAAATGTATTCCAAAAAACAGCAGAAATTTATCAGCGTATTATCCAGAATCTATTTTTAGAAACTCTAATTTAAAATATATGAGCAAAACTACGTGAACACATCTATAACACATACCATACGAATGCATTTCTACTCCTGAATATTATAGATAATGACTTTAGCTCTTTACTTCCCTATGTGTGTGGTATTCTCTATCACATATTTTCTGAAGAGTTCAAATCCCATCATTAGCCCTAGTGATTCATCTTACTTGTCAAAGAGGCATGAAACAATCTAAATGTATACAGAGAAAAAAAAGGATATTGTTCTGGGAAGACATGTCCCCACTCATAACCTGAGACAACAAAATTAGGAGAATATCCTAACTCTATCCAGCAAGTATAAAAGAAGCCAGTGGAAATGCTGTCTTAGTCTTTGTATGGCTATTAAAAAAAAAAAAAAAAAAAGAAGAAGAAGAACCCGCCCAAGTTGGCCAGGTGACTCATGCCTGTATTCCCACCACTTTGGGAGGCTAGGGAAGGCAGACTGCTTGAGTCCAGAAGTTCAAGATCAGCCTGGGCAACATGGTGAAACCCTGCCTCTACAAAAAATACAAAACTTACATGAGCTGAGATTGTGAAACTCTGTCTCAAAAAACAAACAAAACAAAACCAAAAATAGAAAGGAAGAAAACGAAAAACAAGCACAAAAGTCAATTCCCTAAAAATAAGATGAAGATACAACCGTTTCTGATTGACAAATCACACATCAGGACCATAAGAAAAATGTGAGTGATGATCACAAGGCCAAAAAACAGACATAAATGCCCAAATGAATTAAAGAAAGTTAAGAAGCACTCAGAAAAACAATAATGCAACTACGTTCTTAAGTATGGCATTTGCCAAACCAGTGCCATCAGTTAACCAGTTCTGATATATGCAAAGCATTTAAAGGAACAGATGATGAACAAAAACAGGTGTAAGAATATTAATGTCCAATAAGAAATAATTGGAAACAAAAGCCATTAAAAGGGTTAAAAGACATATTTTAAATTGATAAAAATCTACACAGAAGATAGAATAGTCATGAACCTATATGTACTTAAACAGTAGGGCTTTAAAATTTATAAAACAAAGATTAATGGAAATACAAGAGAAAAAAATTCAATCACAATGACTATCTCTAATATATTTAACTTGCAAATACATCAAGAAGCCAAAAGAAAAAAAATATGTAATCAAGTAACACAAATATCAAGAATAATCAAACAAATTGATGTAGAGGTTTGTTCCTATTAACAGAGGACATTCTCTTTATCATCATGTAAACATTCATAAACATTAACTTTGGATTAAACCAGGAAGAAAATGTTAACAAATTCCAGGAAACAAAAATTACACAGGCTACATTCACTGACTAAAAGATAAGAAATCTTAAATTCTAAAAAAATGTTATCCAAAAGAAATATGTTCACTTACATCTCTCTTTTAAGATAGCTTCTAGAATGAAGAGAAAAACTTCACTAAGATCATATCCTATTTATAAATGAACATTGGTGACAGTCCTATACGTTAAATCTGTAGAACAGCCAAAGAGTACTCAAAAAACGTTTTATCATAAATGTATATGTTTTTAAGCAGACTGAAACCAAATTAAACATTCAACTAAAGATGTTGAAAAATAACAAAAAGTGGATAAAACACAAATAATTAATATTGATTAAATCAAAGTAATACAGGCAAACATTTAAAAAAATTAAAAATAATCATTAAAACTAAAGTCATCTATTTGAAAAGACCCACATATTAACAATCATCAAATCTAATCAAGTAAAATAAGACACTACCAAAATTAGTAATAAATATATATATACATATATATATATGGAAATATAGACATATCAAACTTCTAAGTAGAACTTATGCTAATACATTTGAAAATATAGGCAAAGTGAATATTATTCTCAGAAAAATATAATTACCAAACTTAAATAAAAGGAAGTTAAAAAAATTTAGATCATAATGAAAGAACATTATAAGAGAGAATTTTAAAATATCATACTCTAAAAAGTATAAGCCTAAATGTTTTACAGATAAATTTCACCATGACAAATAGGGAAATATTTATAGTTTATTCATGAGGCTTTCATAACTTTGGTACACAAATCAGACAAAGGTGGAAATAAAAGGAAATTACAGTCTAATCTCATTAAATCAAATATCTCAATAAATCAAATTTCATTTTATCAAATATCAAATATACCTCATTAAGAATTTTTTAAACCCTCAAGTATTCATATATTAAGCTGTAAAACTTAATAAACTATTAAATACTTTATGAAGGAGTATATTTTGCCCTTAGATTACTTTATTCAAAATTAGAAAAATCTATTAATATGTTTTACTCCATTAACATATCAAAGAGAAAATGTAATATATAACACAAAAACATTTGATAAAAACCAACACTAATTTCTGATTTAAACAAAATAAATTAGCAACTAAAAACAGAAGAAAACTTTCTGAAGGTAGGAAAAAAACTATCAGAAACCTATAGCAAATATGATACTAATAAAATATTAGAAGAATTCTCATTAAATCAGGATTAAAAGAAGGATGTCATATATGCACAACTTCTAAAATGAATATGTAAGTTTTGTCCAAAAGAACTAACTTTTGAGAGTTAAATATAGTGTTAGTGATATTTGGAGAATGACTTTACCTGGGAAAACTGCTTATATCTGTACCATTTTGAACAAAGTAGGACAAAAGCCCACTTTAACTTATTCTATTTAATAGGTATTTAACCTGTTAGATAAAAATTCTTTTTTTTGATTGGCTAAAATGGTTTTTTTATTATTTTTTATTTTTTATTGCATTTTAGGTTTTGGGGTACATGTGAAGATCATGCAAGATTGTTGCACAGGTACACACACGGTAGTGTGATTCTCTGCCTTCCTCCCCATCACCTATAAGTGCTTGGCACAGCGTGGAACATACAGTATGTTTCTTCTTTTTTTTTTTTTTCTTTGCTTGAAAACTTTATTAAAAGAAGGATTAAACCTGAAAAAAGAGCAAAGAGCAATGAGAATGCTAGCCCTTTGCATAAAATCACCAAGGAAAAGGAAACAGGGAGACAAACAGAGGAAAGGAAGGAAGGAACGGTGGGAGGGAGAGAAGGAGGGAGGAACAGCATGTTTTTTCAATGCTAGCTGCTTTGGTAATGATAGTATTAGTGGTAGTAGCAGTAATAATGATAATAGTAGTGGTGTTAGATGTTTAGGTCTAATTAATAAAATATTTACAATATAAAACATAAAACACAAGTGACAATATTCCCATGCAAAATTAGTTATTGCTGCTTTTACTCTTTTGCATATATGCATCTTTCCCTAACAATTGAAACACACAAAAAAATCCCAATCGCTCATATTGTTCCAACAAATATCAGAAATAAATGTAATAAATGACTTGATATAGCCATTTACAACTAAATTAGATTAAATGAAAAAGTGAATGAAATTACTTCTGATTAGTAAGTAATGAAAATACATAAATAATACTCAATTACAAAAAAAAGGGAGATGTTGTGGAAAAGGCCTGATGTTTGAATCAAAATACTTAATCCTGGAGAGAGAAAAAAATCAACTTTAGAAGAATATAAAGTACATTATGTATGACTTTGGTGAAGAGACTCCTTCAGTTCTAGAACCCCCTTCATTCAGGTAAGCCCCCTTCTTTTTTCTTTTATAAGTTGAAACAATTGCCTTACGTAGATCAGTATTACCAAAAATTTCAAAGTTATTCTAAAACCTTAATGCCATTAAGGCAGTACAAACATACATTTTAATTTCTCTCTCTTTTTTTGTTATGTTAAGAGCATTTAACAGGAGATCTACCCTTCTAAAAATTTTTAACTACGCAATACATTATGTTAACTATAGACACAATGTTGTACAGCAGATCTCTGTAATCTGTGGGCTATTGATTAGTGAACCCCTGTCGCAGAGTTATGTAATCTGTGGCATTTCTGCTGGATGAAATACAATTTCATTTACCATTTACTCAACAGCATAGCTGAAACTTTGTACCCACTGATTAGCCGCTCCTCCTTTCTCCTTAACCCTTGCTCCTGGCAACCATCATTCTACTCTCTTTGAGTTTGATGGTCTTAGATACCTTATGTAAGTAGAATCATGCAGCATTCATCCTTCCATGACTGGCTTATTTCACTCAGCATAATTTCTTCCAGGATCATCCATGTTGTCACATATGGAAGATTTCTTTTTCTAATAGTATTATTGCCTTTTATTACAATAATAATCCTTTGTATGCACATACTTTATTCATTCATGTATTGATGGGCATTTAAACTGTTTCCACATCCTAGCTATTGTGAATAACTAAATATATATAAATATATATATATATTTATTTAAATGTAGTTATATAAATATATATACATATATATTTATATATACTAATATATATTATATAAATATATATAATGCATATATATACACACATGCACATACCCACATATATCAACGACTAAAGATAACATAAGAGTAAATCTTGTATAATATGTAATTGTTATACAGAGAGATCAAAAATAAATTTTTAAGCTTAACATTCTTAATCATTACTACCTAAAAATTATGACCTTTTTAATCCTAAGGGATGTTGTGAGATTACATATCTCTATGAAAGGGATTCACTAATCAGACTGAAAAATGCTTTCTTATATTATCCCTACAGTTTAGCTTAAAAATTGCTGAACTTTATAATAGGAACAGACGCTTTAAATTATGTCTACCTGAGCAATACTGTTTCACAAGCGAGAAAAGCACATTTCATGTTGTAGCTGAGATAAGCTTGAATAATAAGTACCTCAATCCTAGCCCTGGCTCAAAGCCAAAGTACAGAGCCCGTTTTACAAATACTCTCACTGCAAACTGCCCCATTCAACTTGAGGACTCAACATCATTCTTAAGCAAGCTATTTATTGTTATAATACTCTCCAAACTTTTCCTTCTTGAAAAGTATGCAGCTGGTCAGCAGAAGATCTGGGATTCAAAACTATCTCAGAATCCAAGCTCTGATAATCATTCTAGCACATCTTATATCATGAGACATAAATAAGATGCTTCCCTCCAAAACAGCCCATACTTGAGTCCTAGGCCTCATTCTAGGGCCAGGAAAGAGATAGGACCTTAAGGAGAAGAGCAAGCATGAATGTTCTGGTGTTCACCAGGCATAGAGCAGGAGAAAGTGGTAATATCTCATCCCGTAGAACACAGAGCACCTTGCTCTGGGACACGCCATCACCTGAAGGATAGGAGCCATTGTAACAACTAAGAGGCATCCAACCTAGTTGTTGGAAGCTGTCTATGGAAGTTTTCTAGAGAAGGGTGATGCTGGAGGTAAGATTTGAAGGACTACTACCCACACGATATTTTAGATAGTGGAAACAGCACGTGCAACAACACAAGTGTGAAATGCAACTATCTGCAATAAACAACCAGCGGTTCGGTGGAACTGAAGTACAGAGTTCTTATAAGCTAGTATTAGGAAACAGCAAAAATGGTTAAAAAAAATGTTAAAGGGCTTATGCACTTTGCCAAGAAAGTTAGATTTTATCTTTACAGGGAAAGGGAGACTTCAAAGGATTTTAAGAGTCGATTGGCATGAGCTGATTTTTTTTTCTAAAATATGCTTTTGATAGTCATGAAAACAATGCATAGGGGATGGGAAGCCAAGCCAGGGTAGATGATAATCTACTGGACTTGGGAACTAATGAGAGCAAAAAATGTGCAGATGGTGAAGAAGCAGTGAATTCAGAAAATTTTCTGAATGAGGATTAATATAAATTGATATAAACAGAGTGCGATGGAGTGGTCCAGGATGCTACCAGCTGTCTGCTGACTACCTGAGAGCAGCATAAATTGGTGAGCTGAGGTGCAGGTTTGTGTACAAAGTTGAGATGACTGTAAAACTACAGTCGGTATGTCCAGTGAACATATTAGATATACAGAGTTCAGATGATCATAAAACTACAGTCAATATGTCCAGGAATCAGTGCATAATGGAAGTAGAGCTCAGGAAAGAGAAAGAGAATGAGCAGGAGACAGACAGCACATCCAAAATGATTACTGAAAATAGGTTAACGAATATATTATATTTACAAAGACAGGAGAAGGGTTAGGGAACTATCTAGGGATTCGCAGTACTAGTAACAATATGACATTGCCATGACCCCCAGCCCTGAAGGGGTAAGGGGAGAATTTACTTAATGGGTAAGAGCTACAGCTAAAGAAGAGGGTGACCTAAACACACTATGGTCTTAGGACTGGGAAATGCCATATTTCCTGTCTTCAAAGCTGCCCTCACATCTCAGATGGACTGCCTAGAAGTATGGCAGTTGACTGCATGAGATATACTTAGCTAGGAGAGGGTAGTCATTAAACTCTCATAGATTGTCCCTTGTATCAGCCTCGAAGACTGCCCCATTGCCAACACTTGGATCAACGGAGCGTTATATTTTTTAAGTAACACTGACAACTGTATATCTAAAAAAAGAGGTTGAATTGGTTCATATTTCTGCAGGCTGTGCAGGAAGCATGGTTGGGGAGGCCTCAGGAAACTTACAATCAGGGCAGAAGTCAAGGGGGAAGCAGCCTGGCTCCTTTTACATGGTTGGAGCAGGAGAAAGAGCGAGAAGGGGGACGTGCTACACATTGTTAAAACAACCATATCTCACAATAACTGACTATCACAAGAACCCTACCAAAGGGGAAATCCACACCCATGATCCAGTCACTTCCTACCAGGCCCCATCTCCAGCATTGGGGATTACAGTTTGACATGAGACTTTGGAGGACACAGATCCAAACTATATCAGTAAAACCTGTAAATCATTAAAATTAGAAGGGACTGTGGAGACCACCTGTCACAGCTTATTATTTCCATATCTCTGAATAATCATAGAACTAGGAACTAACACTATGATGGGGACATATGAAACTAGAATAAACACAATTACAAATTAAGGCATTCATTGTATATTAAACTTAAGTAAAAAAAAAACAACTAGCATTGTGCTTAGCAATATTGTGTCTGAACATGTATTTGTTTCATTTTCACATATTTTTTAGTTAGAGACGAGGTTGCAGAGAGTATTACTGATTTGCCCAATGCCAACATTAATTAATTTTAATTGTAAAGGATTATGAAAAATACTAGCTGTTGGCTGTTATGCTAAGCACTAAAATACTAAAATGTTTCTGTTCAATCTTCTATCATCTCCATTCTAGTTGCTTAGTCAAAATCTAACCTCGACTTCATTTTTCCTTTCTTCCTTTTTCATGTCTTCATAGCCCTCATTTGATTTAATGTCAAAATATGTAGTGAATTATGCAAATTTACTGAATGTATTTATTAGTTCTAAGAGTGTTTTGGTGGAGTCTTTAGGGTTTTCTATATATAAGATCATGTCATCTGCAAACAGGAACAATTTCACTCTCTCCTTTTTAGTTTGGATGTCCTTTATTTCTTTCTCCTGCCTAATTATTACGGCTAGGACTTCTAGTATTATGTGAAATAGAAGTGGTAAAAGTGGGCATCTTCTTCTTGTTTCTGACATTAGAATAGAAGCTTTTAGCTTTTGCTTGTTCAATGTGATGTTAACCATGGGTTTATCATACATGCCATTTATGTTGAGGTACATACCTTCTATGTATGATTTGCTGAGAATTTTTATCATGAAAGGATGCTGGATTTTGTCAAATGCTTTTTCTTTGTCTATTGAAATGATCATACAGTTTTTGTCTTTTTTACTATTAATGTGGCAAATTGCAGTTATTGATTTGCACGGGTAGAACTATCCTTGCATCCCTGGATGAATCCCACTTGATCATAGTAAACGATCTTTTCAATGTGCTGTTGGATTTGGTTTGATAGTATCTTGCTGAGAATTTTGCATCTAAGTTTCATCAGAGATATTGTTCTACACTTTTGCTCCTTTTTTGTGCCTTTGTCTTGTTCTGAAATCAGGGTAATTCTGACCTTGTAAAATGAGCTTGGAAATAGTTCTTCATCTTCGGTTTTCTGGAATAGTTTGAGGATAATTGGTATTAGTTCTTTAAATGTTTGGTAGGGTTTTGCAGTAAAGTCATCTGGTCCTGGGTTTTCTTTGATAGAACACTCTTTATTACTGATTCAGTTTTCTCACTCATTATTAGTCTGTTTTGATATTTTATTTGCTCATAATTTTATCTTGATAGTTTATATATATATCCTGATATTTCTCTATTTTTTATATTATGAAATTTCTAGGTGTTTAGTTGTTCATAATAGTGTTTTATGATCCTTTGCATTTCTGTGTAATCAACTGTAATGTCTCCTTTTTATCTCTAATTTTATTTATTTGAGTGTTCTTTTTTTCTTAGTCTAGCTAAAGGCTGGTGGATTCTGTTTATCTTTTCAAAATATTAGCTCATCATTTCCATGACTTTTTGAAGGATTTTTTGTCTCTATTTTGTTTTCTCTGCTCTGAATTTTATTATTTCCTTTCTTCTAACAATTTAGGGCTTAGTTTGTTCTAGTTTTGCTAGTTCCTCGTGGCATATCATTAGGTTGTTTACTAGAAATCTTCCTTTTTGAGGTAGGTATTTGTCACTAGAAGCTTCCATCTTAGAACTACTTCTGTGATGTCCCATGGTTTTTGGTATGATGTGTTTCTATTCTTGTTTGTGGCGGGAATTTTTTTTTTAATTTCTCTTTTCTTTCCTTATTGAACCATTGGTTATGATCCAGCAATCCCAATATTGGATATATCTTCAAAGGAAATGAAATCAGTATGTCAAAGAGAAATCTCCACTCCTATGTTTATTGCAGCTTTGTTTATAATAGACAATACATGTAATAACCTAAGTGGTTAAAAATGGATGATCTGGTAAAGGAAATGTGGTATATATACATAATGGAATATGATTCTACCATACAAAATAATAAAATCCTCTCATTTGTAACAACATGGATGAACCTACAGGGCATCATGTTAAGTAAAATCAATAAGCCGGACATAGAAAGACAAACATCACTTTCTTCTTTCTACTTCTATTATCAATTTTTTCTCCCGAGGTTTCTTATATGATCTCCCTAGGTTTTATTTATCACATATGAAATCTAGGGAGAAAAATTTGATAATAGAAGTAGAAAGAAGAAAAGGGAGAAGTTGATCAAGGGGAACTAAGTTTTAATTAGGTAAGAAGAATGCATTCTGGTGTTCTACTACACAGCAGGGTGACTATAGTTAACACTAAGGTGGTATATATCATAAAACAGCTAGAAAAAAGGCTTTTGAACGTTCTTATCAAAAGAGATGATAAATGCAGAAGGTTATGCATATGCTAACTACCCTAATTTGATCATTATACAACATGTAAATCTACAGAAGCATCAGATTGGACCTCATAAATAGGCACAATTCGCATGTGTCAATTAAATATTTGTGTCTGTGTATGTGTGTGTGCATATGTGTGTGTATATGTGTGTGTGTGTCTGTGTGTGTACAGAATCAGAACACTTCACACCAATCTACTACCACTTAGTTCAAAATAGTATTGTCTTCTGTCTGGATTTCAGCAACAGCTTTTTAAAGAGTCTCTTTGCGTCCACCTTTGCCTCCCTGCCCCTTGCCCTAGCGTATTTTCAACACAATAGCCAGATCGATTTCTTCAACATATAAGTCACATCAAGACACTCTTTTGCTCAGAAGCTTCCTAGACTTTTCTTACAGTAAAAGTCAAAACTTTTACAGTAACCTAAAGAGCCTTTTATTTCTTTAAAGCTGTCTAGCTAATGAATTAAAACATATGTCTCAATACAACTCCTGGTCTCTGAAGACTACCTAAGAAAAAATGAAAGCATTTACCTCCATCTCCTACAGGGCTTGACCTAATCTCAAGTCAGTTCCCTTTCTGCTGTTTTCTCCTTCCATCTTTACAAAAATTGGCTTTAAACTAGGATCTCCAAGATGCAGAAACCAACTTTTCAACATTGGCGCCACCTGACATTCACCTGCAATTCTCCAAAAGCTAAGGGAATCACCTGATAGTCAAGTCAAGAGAGGAAACAATGTTGATTCTTATTCTAAGCCCAAAAGAGACCATTCTACAGTGTTAGGACTTTATGTTTATGCACACAGTGTTCACTTTGCCCTAACTGCTTTTTCTTGTCAAAATCTTAACAACTATTTAAGGCCAAGTTTAGATGTTACTGCCTTCTTGGATCCTCAACTAATCCATCCAGTCAATAGCGGTTGTTACTTCCTCTACCCCCCTCCCCCATAATTTGTCTTTCTAACAATATCTGCACATCATTTTCCACACATCTTAACCGGCTGGTTATGTCTGCTAAGTACCAATGAATTATCACTCCTTGAAGACAAAGTACAAGCAGCTCATTATAACATTTTTTTCCAAGCAAATAGAAAGTAGGTCCTTCAAAATTTAAGGATGGAAATTGAAGAAGATGGAAGAAGGCAATACTTTCCTGCAGGGTAAAGTACCTTTCAGAGAGATCTGGGCTCTCCCTGTCACATCTCCTTTTACCTCTAACATCAATGTTGAAATAATAAGCTGGATGAGTGTGATGCTCATTCCTGCAATCCCTTTGGCACCTGGAAGCAGTAAGATCATCTAAAGCCAGGAGCTTGACCAGACTGGGAAACATAATGAGAGTCTGTCTCTACAAAAAATTTAAAAATTAGCTGGGCCTGACGTCATGTGTGTGTAGTCCCAGCTACTTGGGAGGCAGGAGGATCTCATGAGCACAGAACTTTGAGGCTACAGTAGCTATGATCTCCTTCCTGCATTCCAGCTGGAATATAGAGCAAGATCCTGAAAACTGTAAACTAGCCTAACGATTCTCAAAAACAGATTCTAAAAAATTCTTCAGCAGAATCATCTGGGGGAAATTTGAAGCTACTTCTTAAATTTTCTAAGTTTCTAAGCTACTTCTCTGGAAGTCCCCAGAAGTTCAGATTAAGTGGATCTAACCAAACACCTAAGTGTGTGATACAGTATTAAATGATCAGCAAATTTTAGAGTAATTTGTTTACAAGCTAGTTTCGATAATTTTGAGGGAAAATAAAGGCTTAGAGGAAAAATAAAAAATGATATAGAAAGTATCTCCTCAATATGACACAAAAAGGATGATGTAATTAGAGGGTACAATTTCCAGTGTAAGGCCATTTTATGTTTTGTCATTATATTCACTAATAATCCTCAAATAAAATTTTGATTTATGCTTAGGTCACCATCATGTGATAAATATCTGGGCAAAAGATTATGGTATTCTTCCCTTTAGAAGTTATACTTCTCAGTGTAAATTAATAATCGACATCCTAGTAACTATACAACAATCTCTGTGTGCTTGTTTACCGTGAGTTTGTTCTAGGAGACACACTCACCACCATTATGTCAACAAAATCAGCTTCAACCTGTAAACCTCCAGATCTTGAAAGGATCAAGTAGACCTTTACCCTATTAAAGACCTATATATTAGCCTCTGGTAAACACTCCACTACTTTTTTCTCATTCATCTTTAGTTAATGGATGAGAAATGAAATGTAGAGGGGATCTGGAATCCCAGACACAAGTTTTGACTCTGTGACTTATTTGCTTTGTAATATTGGTCAACAGTAAGTATCATTTATGTGTTCTATTCTTGTGTTCCATATATTGTTTTTGACATCTTACACACATCATCCTGTTTAATTACCCTACCAACCCTGTAAAAAAGAAGAAATGTATGGCAGGTATTTCTAGATTCCTCCACATTAGCAATTCTCTCCTTCATCCTTAGAAGGAGAATCCCAGTTTCATTAAAGGGTATTGATTCAGAGAATATATACAAAATAACTAGAGCTCTAACAGCTGTCTTAGACTGTAGGGTGATTTTAAGTATAGAAGTCACTTGCTAAGTAAGGATGCAGAATAGGAATAGCCTGGATTCCTGATGATGGCAGAAGCTACTACACCTTCACTGGCTTTTCTGCCTCTGTAAGTTTTTTACGTAAGAAGGAAATATGCCACTGCTATTTTGGGCTTTCTTTATATACTCCAAACATAATCCAAACTGCTACAAAATTGGATTCATTTTAAATTGAGGAAACAAGGTACAGAAAGATTATGTAACTTAAGATCACACAGCTAGCATGTACTGAACAGCAATGCTTGGCCTGGCAATACTATTCCAAGACCAAAGTTCTTTATCATGTTTTATGACCTCAAAAAAGATATTAATACTTTTTATGCTTTATGTTTTATATAGGAGAAAACTTGTATCAACTGAAACTTTTTATGTGTTAGGCAGCGTGCTGGCTACTGTCACAAGGATATACGTTGCCTTGTGTACCCTTTAATATCAAGATTCCCTGTATGTAAAATTTAAATGGTATCTAAAAATTAAAAGATAAGTAAATTATCTTATCTTTTCAAAGTCACTCACACACTGTGGAAGTGTTATTATTAGAACCTTAAGACCCATTAGAAACAAGATAAAAGAAAATAGAACTAAATAGCTCTCCTATCAGGGAAAGAGATGAAACAAGAGAAAGACTTGTTCTCCAAGAAAGATTTGTTCTCCAAATGCAATTTCACATTATGGTTAAATGAAGAAGAAACACATCTACACTTCCCTATGTACCATATCACACCACACACACGCGCACACACACACACAGAGACAGAGAGAGACAGAGAGACAGACAGAGAGACAGAGAGGGAGAGAGAGAGAGAGGAGATGGGGTGGAGGAACACATAAATACAGAGCGAGTAAAAACAAAAATTAGAACATTTTGGATGGAAGGCTTCAAGATGGCTGACTAAATGCAACCAGGATGAGCCTCTGCCACAAAGATAAATCAAAATATCAAGTAAATATTCACACCTTTTAAAGATTTTTTGAGAGAGAACACAGAAATTCAACAGAGAGGCAACAGAAGACACCATGAGTGAAGAAAGAGGGAGCAAGGCTGCCTGTTCAGCATTGCCAGATGCCAGAACCAGCCTCTGGACCTGGACCCAGATCCAAGGAAGGGAGGAGTGAAGGAACCTCAGGGCGTAACATTCCTGCCATAGACCTCTGAGATCCTAGCTACGGGAGAGTTCCATGACCCATGCAGACATTTAGACTGGCAGACAAAGCTCACTGGTGGCCACACAGAGGCACTGCTCAAACTCACGTGGAGACCAAAAGGCTTCCAAGCACTGGGCAGCTATGGCAAAGCTCAGCTCTAGGCTTCCACTCCCAAAGACTCTGTGTCCTGCTTCTGCACCTGTTGTCTACTGGACTGGGGAGTCAGCAGGCCTGGGCATTCCCACGTGCCAAAAGACAGGCTCACTACCATTGCTGCAGGACAAAGGTACATCCAAACCACATGCCCCACGACTTCGAGTTCCTCCCAAGACTGCCAGCCTGACCATTCCTGCAGGGGGTGTGGAGTAGGGGGTAGTGGAAGGCACAGCATAACCATTGCCCCACTTAAGTGCTTTGTTGGTAGGCTGGGAGCAGTTCACTCCTTCCTATCATAGAGAACTCCTCAGCCTAAGAAATCGGAGTCTAAATCTGCTGGCCTAGTCTCAGTTCCCCAACACTTGAAAGCACACCGTGCTGGGGCATGGAGATGATATGTATGATCTTGAGTCAGGGAGGAACCCCCATGGTCAGAGTAAAGAGAAAAGTGCAGCATGGGTTCATGGGTTCAACCCCCGCGCCCTGGCTCAGGGGCCCTGGTGGGCACGGAAGCGGCTCAACATCAGGGTCATCTCGGGGCAGCAGCTGCCAAAAGTCAATAAGAACAAGAATTCAATCGTGGACCCCAAGGTGACGGTAGAGATCCACGGTGTGAGCCGGGACGTGGCCAGCCGCCAGACGGCTGTCATCACCAACAACGGTTTCAACCCATGGTGGGACACGGAGTTTGCATTTGAGGTCGTTGTGCCTGACCTTGCCCTCGTCCGCTTCGTAGTGGAGGATTACGACGCCTCCTCCAAGAACGACTTCATTGGCCAGAGTACCATCCCCTTGAACAGCCTCAAGCAAGGATACCGTCATGTCCACCTCTTGTCTAAGAACGGGGACCAGCATCCGTCAGCCACTCTCTTTGTGAAGATCTCCCTCCAGGACTAGACTGGGGGAAGCCAGTGGGGTCCACACGAGGGCCAGGGCTGGCTGCTCCCAGCCTCTTGCTCGGAGCTAGGCCCCCAAACTTCCTTCAGCTCTAACATAGTGTGTGCTGCCGCCTCCCTGGGGACTGGGAGCTGTCTTTCATTCCGTTAGGGACAACACTGCAGCCTTCCCACCCTCCGGCCAGCCCATGGTCCAGGGTTTTTATAAAAATCACGATGGGGCATGGGAGATGGGCGTCCCTCCCTTCATAAGACTGGACTAGGAAGGGTGAGTATTGAGAGTCGTGGTTTCTGTTTCAGGGGGTCTCACAGCCCAAAACACCTGGAATGACTAAGTGATCCAAATGCAGATGGCTTAAGTCTAGCCTAACCATTCTGGCCTGCTGTCAGGAGCAGAATGTTGGAGGGAGACCTGCTGCACCAGGGGTATGAGAGCTGGGGCAGTCCCACTGCTGCCTGCTGGGCTGAAAACCCCAGGTCACCCCATTTGCCTTAAACAGACTCTGTGGTACAGGAGAGGCTCCTCAGCTTCTTTGCCCCAGGTGCTGGAGAGCTGCGCCTATAACCCTGCCAGGATTGGGTCCTGTGTCACCTCAGAGAGCATGGTCACAGGTTTGCCTGTCCTAGCCCCACCCAGACTTGGTTCCTCTAGCTGCCTGGGTGGCAGAGCACAGGACAGGGACCACTGGAAACCCCAGGGTCCAGCCCATTGCCCTGGTACTTCCCCTCATTAACAAAGGTCAAGTAAAAGTCCCACTGCCACCACCACCACTACCTCCCATCTACAAGTGCCACCTACTGGCCAGAAGGTCAACCTACATGTCTCATCACAGCTTCTGACAGTACTCTGACAATTCTTACTTGGAAGTGACACCCACAGGCCAATAAAGTGAACTGCACAAGCCAATATAATTCCTGTGGACACACACACGCAGCACTGAGAAATAAGAGTTCCTGTCCTTTGCAGAGACATGGATGAAGCTGGAAACCATCATTCTCAGCAAACTGACATAGGAACAGAAAACCAAACACTACAAGTTATCACTCATAAGTGGGATTTGAATAATGAGAACACATGGACACAGGGAGGGGAACATCATACACTGGGGCCTGTCGGGGGTTGGGGGAACCAGGGGAGGGATAACATTAGGATAAATACCTAATGTAGATGATAGGTTGATGGGTGCAGCAAACCACCACGTGTATACCTATGTAACAAACCTACACATTCTGCACATGCACCCCAGAACTTAAAGCATAACACATTTTAAAACGATAAGGTTCCACAGACCTCCACCTCCCATCTCTGTAAGAGACAACTAGCCTGCTCACACACTCAGTACACTGTTGCTACAATCTACAAACAACCAGCATTTAAGAAAACCACTACATGAAGGCTAGCTATAACCAAGAATTTATACAAATCTTTGCCCCCCTAAAAGCACAAGGAAACAAACTCAAACCCCACTCAACATACACAACAGTCACACACTCAAAGTGGAAAAAATCTCATCCAAATGAATGTAAATTCAAAATAAGAAGTTACTGTTTTTACAGATAAGAAGGAACCAGCATAAAAACTCCAGTACCATGAAGAAACAGTGTTGTGATATCCCAAAAGGACCACTTTCATTCTCTAGCGATGGATTCTAAGCAAAATGAAAATTCTAAAATGACAGATAAAGAACTCAAAATATGGATGGTAAGGAAGCTCTATGAGATCCATGAGAAAGTTGAAAACAAGCACAAATAAATCAGAAAAACAATCCAGAATATGAAAGACAAGGTATATATTAAAAAAAAAAAAATTCTGGAAACCAAAAATTTCCTGAGGGAATTTCAAAATACAGTAGAAAGCTTTATCTGTAAACCAGACTGGGCAGAACAAAGAATTTCAGATGTCAAACATTGATCTTTCTAATTAATCCTCTCAGACAAAAATAAAGAAAAAAAATCAATGGCAAAGACTTTGAGAGATACAGGATTATGTAAGGCAAACAAACCTACCACTTTCAGGCATTCTTGAGAAAAAAGAAGAGAAAGTAAAAGCTTTGGAAAGCATAAAACATACTTAAGGGAGTAATTCAGAAAATATTCCTGATCTTGTCAGAGGCATACATACCCATATACCATAATTTCAGAGAATATCTGAGAGATACTACACAAGACAAACATCACAAAGTCATCAGACTATCCAAGGTCAACATGAAAGAAAATATCATGGTTAGAGGAGCACAAGATGGTCAACTAGACATAGCCAGGAAGTGCCACTGCCACTGAGAGAGACCAAAATATTGAGTAAACCAAAATACTTCGAACAGGTCTTCAGAGAGAGAACACAGAGAGGCGACTCAGACATGGAGGCTGAAGAGGGAAAAAGCTGGGAATTCTGTGTGGAGTTGCTGAGTGCCAGGATAAGTTCCTGGACCTGAATGGCTTATAGGAAAGTGGTGAGTGGAAGTGGGGGTGGGGCAGCTCACTCTTACTGCAGACCTCTGGGATTCCAGCTACAACAGATCCCATGACCCCCATAGAAATTTGAATCAATAGGAGAATCTGCCCAGAGAGCAGACAGAAACAGAGCTCCATCCTGCATGGAGACCAGGAGGTTTTGTGGCAAGACAGCTGCAGCAGCACACACCATAAGTGCCCATCCTCGAAGGCTCGACATCTTCCTCCAAGTGACTCTAACACTATCTGACTGGTGTGCAGGCCAAGAGAGAGAAGGGCAGTCTTTCCTGTGGAACTGATGGACATCTGTTCTGCAGGGCCGATCCCAAGGCCCCTGCCTGGCCACTACTGCAGAAGCGTGTACATAGCACAGTCTCTGCTGTCCAGCCAGGGTGCTTTACCAGTGGCACCCAGAGCAGCCACTGCCCAATCTCAATGGACCAGAAGACAAAGCTGCAGGTCTAATCTCAATGCCATAGGGTTGCCGTGCACAGTCTGGGAATGTCAAGCTGCGACCTGTAGCTGGTGCTGAAGCAGGGGAGGAAACCCACCCTCAGAACACTAGGAAGGGGTGAGATGTGGGTTTGTGCAACAGCACAGGAGCAAGGCATACCTCCCTCCACAGGACGCGTCTTTAGGATGCAGCTAAAGCCATGTTAAGAGGAAAGCATAGAGCACTTGACACCTACATCAAGAAGTCAAAAAGATCTCAAATTATCAATCTAACACTGTACCTCCAGGAACTACCAAAAAAATTAAATAAAATAAACCAACCCCAAACTTAGCAGAAGAAAAGAAATAATTAAAATCAGAAAAGAATTGAATAAAATTGAGATACAAAAATTTATAAAAAGATCAATGAAATCAAAAGTTGTTACCTCAGGAAAAAAAAAATCAACAAGATTGACAGACGGCCAGTTAGATCAGTAAAGAAATAAAAGAGAGAAGATCCAAATGAATATAATCAAAAATGACAAAGATGACATTATGGCAATATATAGAAATTAAAAAATCTTCAGAGACTACTATGAACACCTCTATGCACACAAATTAGAAAATCTAAAGGAAATGAATAAATTCCTAGAAACCATATCCAGCAACACATCAAAAGTTAATTCAAATTCACTATATCAAGTAAGCTTTATTCCTAAGGTACAAACCTGGCTCAAAGCAATAAATGTGATTCACCACATAAACAGAATTGAAAATAAAAACCATATGATTATCTCAAAAGACAGAAAAATATTTTAACAAAATTCAACATATCTTCATAATAAAAACTCTCAAGAAAATAGGTATTGAAGAAATATATCTCAAAATAATGATGCATTGTAAATAAATTCATATCCAACATCATACTGAATGGCCAAAAGCTAAAACCATTACTCTTGAGAACTGGAAAAAGATAAAGATGGCCACTCTCATCACTTCTATTTAGCATGATACTTGAAGTACTACCCAGAGCAATCAGGCAAGAGAAAGAAATAAAAACACATCCAAATAGGAAAAAAATAAGTCAAACAATCTCTCATCATGAATGATATGATTCAGTACCTAGAAAACTGTAAAGACTCTACCAAATGGCTCTTAGAACTGATAGATGACTTCACTAAAGATTCAGGATAGAAAAATCAATAGCTTTTCTATACACCAATAATGTTCAACCAGAGAGCCAATTTGATGAAGCAACCCCATTTACAATAGTTGCAAAACAAAACAAAACAAAAACCTAGGAATACATCTAATTAAGAAGATGAAAGATCTCTACAAGGAGAACTACAAGCATTGCTAAAAGAAACCATAGATGATACGAACAAATGGAAAAGCATTCCATGCTCATGGATTAAAAGAATCAGTTATCTTTTAAGTGACCCTACTGACCAAAACAACTTACAAATCTAATGCTGTTCCTATCAAACTACCAGCATCATTTTTCACAGAACTTGAAAGAACTATTCTAAAATTCATGTGGAACAGAAAAAGAGCCTGAATAGCCAAAATGATCCTAAGAAAAAAGAACAAAACTATACTACAAGAAGTAGCTTTGGGCTACTACTGTAAAACAGCATGGTCCTAGTACAAAAATAGACACGTAGACCAATGGAACAGAACAGAGCACCCAGAAATAAAGTAGCATAACTAATCTTCAACAGTCTACAAAAATAAGCAATGAGGAAATGACTCCTTTTTTTTTTTTTTTTTTTGACAGAATATCGCTCTGTTGCCCAGGCTGGAGTACAGTGGTATGATCTCGGCCCACTGCAACCCCTGCTTTGTGGTTCAAGCAATTCTCCCACCTCAGCCTCTCAAGTAGCTGGGACTACAGGTGCATACCACCACACCCAGCTAATTTTTCATATTTGTAGTAGAGATGGGGTTCACTATGTTGGCCATCCTAGTCTCTACCTGCCTTAGCTTTCCAAAGTGCTGGGATTACAGGCATCAGCCACTGCACCTGGACCAAGAAGTGACTCCTTATTCAATAAATGATGTTGGGAAAACTGGCTAACCATATACAGAAAAATGAAACTGCACCCCTACCTATAACATATACTTAAAAAGTAACTCGAAATGGATTAAAGTCTTAAATTTAAGACTTCAACCTCTAAGAATCCTTAATGAAAACCTAGTAAATACCCTTCTGGATATCAGCCTTGGCAAACAATTTATGGCCAAGTGCACATAAGCAACTGTAACAAAGACTGATAATGTAGGACTAGTTAAACTAAAGAGCTTCTGTATAGCTAAAGGAACTATCAATAAAGTAAGCTAAGAACCTACAGATTGAAAGAAAATATTCGCAAACTATACATCGACAAAGGACTAATATCCAGAATATGTAAGGAACTACATAATATTTTATATATATTAAAACACAGGCAAAGGACATAGACATTTCTCAAAAGAGGACATAGAAGTAGCCAGCAAGCATATGGAAAAAAATGCTCAACATCACTACTCATCAGTTAAATGCAAATCAATACCACAATGAGATACCATCTCATATCGGTTATTAAAAAGTTTACAAAACAAACAGATTTTGACAGGAATGCAGAGAAAGGGGAACACTTAGACACTGTTGTGGGCATGTAAAATCATTCAGCCACTGTGGAAAACAGCCTGGAGATTTCTCAAAAACTGTGAATTAAAACTACCATTTGACCCAGCAATCCAATCCTGAGTATACACCCAAAGGAAAATAAACTGTTCTATACAAAAGACACCTGCACTCATGTTTATCACGGCACTATTCACAATAACAAAGACATGGAATCAACTTAAGTATCCATCGATGAATGAGTGGATAAATAAATGTAGTATATATACACCACTGAATACTATGCAATCATTTAAAAGAGAAAAGATCATGTCTTTTGCAGCAACACGGATGGATGTGGAGACAATTCTTCTAAATGAAATAACTCAGAAACAGAAAATTAAAAACCACGTGTTCTCACTTGTAAGTGGGAACTAACCAATGGGTACACATGGACATATAAAGGGAAATAACAGACACGGGGGACTCCAAAAGAAGGAAAGGTAGTGGGGAGGTAAGGGTTGAGAAATTACCTGTTGAGTACTAAGTTCGCTATTCAGATGATGGGTATGTTAGGAGCCCAAACCTCACCATTACATAATAAATCCATTTAATCAACTTGTATATGTACACCCTGAATCTGTAACAATATATATATTTTTTAAAAATTTACACCATACACCACTCTATGTTTACATACAATTAAAGCATCAAGTATTTCTTTTAAATGAAGCCTTATAAATAGGCAGGCATCAAAAAGAATGAAATCCTATGATTCACAGCAACATGGATGGAACAGGAGGTGATTACGGTAAGTGAAATAAGTTAACTACAGTCAGACAAATGGGATACTTTCTCACTCATGTGGAACTAAAAAAGCGAATTTCAAGATGATGGAGTAGATTGGTGATTATTAGAGGTTAAGAAGAGTAGGTGGGAAACGAGAATAGAGACTGATTAATGGGCACAAATATTCAGCCTAATGGAAGAAACGAGACCTAGTGTTTGATAGATGAGCAGGGTGACTATAGTTAACATTAATCTATCATCTACTTCAAAATACTTAAAACAGTATACCTCAAATGTTTCTAGCATAAATAAAAGATAAATATTTAAGATGATGGATATCCCTATTACCCTGGTTTAATCTTTTACATTACATAAATGAACTGAATTATCACATGTATCCCCAAAATATGTATATCTATTATATATCAGTAAAAAAGCAAGAAAAATAATTATTTAATCAGCATAAAAACAACTTTCTAAGTGTAGAAGCAAAAATAATACCACAAAAGTAGCGAAAATACAGTGGATATCATTATAAAAAGTTTAGAAGAAATACAAATGACAAATAAGAAAAAATTTAATTTTATGAGAAGTATAACAAGAGCATATTACAATAATAATCATTTCTAAGAAATGAGCAAACATTTAAATGATGTTAAGCAAAACACCATTCAACAGTTACCTTCATATACTGCTGGTGACGAGATACATATACAGAGCTCCCCTAGAAAGAATTTTGACAATGGCTAATTATCCAAGAATTAACACCAAAATTTATAAGCAAATATGTTTGTTGTCATATTATTTACTGTATGACCTTTGGCTTTCTCGTAAAATAAAAGCCACTCTAAAATTATAAAGTTTTACTTGAATTAAAAACGTTAATTAAACAAAGTGTAGAACAGGTTTTCTTGCTCCGTAAATGATACAGTAATACTAGATTCATCAGGGGAAACATGAAGTTTCCCAAAGGGACTACCTGTAGGTGTTCTAAAATTCTTTAGAATGTGAATGTTCTCAGATGATGACTAGAACAAGTGTCTCATTCATTCATTCATTCATTCAACAGATGGTTTATGATTTCCTACTATGTGTATGACACAGTGCTAGGCACTAAAGATGCAATGGTGAAAAGAAACAAGTAGTTGTCACTCTCTTGGGCCATCTAATACAGGGGTAAAGAGACAAATCAAATAATTACACAAACAAACATAAAAGCTGCAAACAAAGATACATGTTTTGAATAACATCTGTCAGTCAAGGAACAGGCAACAGAAGAAAATAAGGTAGTAACAAATTTTTATTTTATTGTGAACTTAGCAGAAATTTTATATTCACAAATTTTACAGTCTTGGTTTTAACTGTTCATGATATGCTTGAAAACCTCTTATACTTAGCTAATGAATGAACCTTTACCTTGGCTTTGTTGTTCTTTCTTTAAACATTTGAAAATTTGTGAAAATCTCTGGAGTTGTCCCTCATAAACCACAAGAGTTTATCCTACAGACAGTATTTCTCCCAGCATTGATCTGGAAATTAAGGCTTTAACTGCCTTTAAGTGCTAAAAAATTAGGATTTGTTGTACTTAGGGCTGTATCATCTGCACCCAGTATCTACTATATAATGGGTGCTCAATACATGATTATTGATTGAACTGCTGGGATAGTTTGTTTAGAAGTAAAAGGAAGCTCTTAGAAAGTGATGCATGACCTCATCTACTTCTCAGAACCACCTGGTGAGCTTAAAAAAAATAAATTCTTTGCTGTCCTTTCTTGGCCTTTGTGAATAATGCTGCAAGGAATAACCAGCATAATTTTTGATAGTACCCACTCTCACTCTCAAAGCATACCAATTTCATTGGTAAATTATGTGCTTCCCCTATATATGCCTGAATATTAAATATAAAATGACAATAATAGAAATCAAAGATGGGTGTCATTGGGTGTACCTCTACCAACACAGACTTTGGAGTCAGACAAAGGTACATTCCAGTCCCTGCTCTCCTACTTACTAGTGGTACCATGAGTTAAGACAAAGCTTACTTAAACTGGCATCTTTGGCAAGTTACTTTACCTCCCAAAGACTCAGTTTGATTACAGGATGGAACTAATATTGGTGCCTTACTCATAAGGGTGTGGTGATTATTAATATGGGAAGAATGTTGCTATGCCACAGAATAAAGAGCAGGTGGATAAAATGGTTTCCCTCCAGGACGTACATGGAGATCCCAACTGTTTTTTTCCCTTAGGTAATGATATGAGATCCACACCCTCGGAGCAAACCATAAAAAATGGTTCACACATGATGTACTTAATGCCTTATGAAAAAACACTTTCCTCTCACATCACCATTTTGTTTAACATATCTGGGTTATAGTTTCTTTCCAAAGAACTAGCTGTTAACTTGAAGGATGACACATGCACAAAGCCTTCTTGTGTTATTCAGGAGGAAACAAGATAATTTAAATGGTCCAATTTTGCCTCTTTGTAGCTTTCTTTTATGATTTGTTTGGGGATGCTAAAAAGGCCAGATTCCTCAGCTGTAGCCTTTCAATAACTTGACAGCTTACATTATCTGTGAGATGAACTCTACCTCTTATACAACATCTGCAAGTTTTGCAGCCTACCGGTGAGAAAGCAAAAGACAGCAAGAAAAATGGGATGTGCTAGGAACTTCATTCTTCCCAAGCCCTGCCCTCCTCAATCTGCCAGAACATTCTGCAAGGCTTCTTTCTTGTGAGACAAAGTTCTTGATTCAGGTTTGTGGAATAAGTAGGATTGTGATAGGCAGGAAAGATTCCTGAGGGAACAAAGATAACAAGATACAGAAGGACTAGATGGATTTAAGGAAAGTGAATAATCAGTCCAGTGAAGGTGGAGTATAAATGATGTCAAGCCTTAACTGGGAAAAGAGAACTGAATGCTGAATGGGGTTGATCTGTCCTATCTGAATAAGAGCTGTCCATTTCAAGTAGAAAATATGCTCTCCTATTCCTTACATCTCAATTTAGAGAAAAGCATCCAATCTCAATCTAGAGTTCAAAGCCCTTCATGATCTGCCCCTCATACAGTTCTCATCTCTCAATTTATGCTCCACATCAGTTATACTCCACTTTCACTAAACCAATTCAGTCCAGTATTCAGTTCTCAAAGCATACAGCATTCTACCTCCCAAAGACCCAGTTTCATCAACTACAGGATGAAATAATATTGGTGTCCTTCTCATAAGACTGTGGTGATTATTAATAATGTAGGAAGAATATTGGTATGGCACAAAATAAAGAGCAGGTGAATAAAATAGTTTCTCCCCAATACACTCCAATGGTGTGGGTCTCATTTCATAACTTAAGGGAAGAGGACAGTTGGGAACCCAACCCACGTATGTATTGAGGGGAAATCTTATTCACTTGTTATATACTTTGGGAACAGTATAAAAGACAGCTAGACATGTGAGCCATCCAGTGGGCCCCATATGATGAAATGAGGATACATAAAATAAAGCAGTAGCATGGGGGTTCCAGTACAAGAACCAATAGGACTTAGTACTTAGTGACTGATTAGATTCAGAAAATTAAGAGGAAAAAAGAAGTCAGATGACTGACTATGATTTTCAAGTTGGATTGCTTGTAAAATGATGATGTCCTAAAACACTTTAGTTGTAGACCATTTTGATCTCATGTAAGCCTCAAATGAGAATTTATTATAAACAGAATAACAGCTAATAGTTATTGAGCACCTACAGTGCTGGGAATTATTCTGAATGCATTATAACTATTATCTTATTTACCTTCTCTTCATAGTACTGGTAGGGTAGGTACTATTTTCATATGAGCAGCATATTTTCATATGAGCAGCATATTTTCATATCACCAGACCGTTTAATTAATGTCACATAGCTGGTAAGGAGGAGGGGTAGGATTTGAATCCAAATAGCCCAGTCCAGAGTGCTTTTAGTCGGTAGTCAACATTGCCTCTTCATGGTTAAGGTCTGCCTTGCAAAATACCAAACCCTTAAGAGGACTATAGCCAGCCCTTAGGAAGGGTAAAAAGAAAATTGGAGAACTCGCAGCAAATAAAGCAGTATTCAGCTTTGATCTCTCAGCTCTGCCTCACCAGTCACCTGGTAAGGTATGGCGAAGGGAAGAACATGGCATCCCAGAGTGTCTAAGTTTACATGGTTGAGCTGTAGCTCCCATGGGTCTCTCACTGTTTCTATCCCAACTTTACTCTAATTTATACTCTTATTCTCAATACAATGCCAAATCCTTAGCAAAGGAAGTGTGGCTGAAGTGTGAATAGATGCCCAACTCAGTTCAGTCATTAGAGTCGAAGGTCCCCACTAACACAGCTACTTGAGGGATCATCTCTGACATGAGGCAGCTATTCCTTGGCAATGACTGTAAGTTGCACAGTCTACCCAATTTTTTTTTATCATCAAACATCCTTGGACTTGAAATTTAAGAGGCCCAAATTTAGATTTGTGTTTTACAACTACCATTAAAAAGTTAATTGTTCTCTCTGGGTCTTGATTTCCTCAAAAATAAGATATCCATAATTATCCTTGCACAGTCTGCCTCACAGGGTGATTGTGAGGGTGAAATGGAATAACTACTAGTACTTCTAGTACAGCTACAACTAATAATCTGCTTATCTTGCATAAGCACTATTTTAAATGTTTTGCATAGTGACATTAACTCTCTCATTGACCCTATGGTACAGATGCCAATTTATTCCAACTTCACAAATGAAGAAACAGAATCATAGAAAATAAGAAAACATGCCCAAACTCAGACAGTTGTAATGAATACACTACAAAACACAGCTTTTGAATATGTTTTTAACCACTCCTTCCATGAAAACACTTAGTAACCTACAAAGCACTATACAAACACATGAAATTGTTACTGTAACCACTGCATTTAACACCAGAAAACAATGTTTGATCTAATTAAATGATGTATGATTGGGGATTTGGATTTTTGTTCCTATTTAGTACTCTGGTTTTGCTCTATTTCAGTCTTTGAAGGGAAGATACATATTAATTTTGTCTCTAATTTGTTTCATGGGAGTCTTTTGGAAAACATTTGGTTTGGCTCTCATGACAAATATGTTGAAGCCTCCATGATAAATTAATACTTTGTTGTGTTCATTTGGTTTTACGGCTTATGAAATTTGTGTAATTTATTGAAGCCTTGGGGTGTCAGTTTTATTCAGTTCTAGCTCCAAAGTAAGGTCCTATAGAAAAATAAAAGTAAAGTGTGAGAAAACGGTGAGAGTGGCTGAGTCAAAGAACAAAAAGCCAAAAGACCTAGGCAGAGGGCCAGGGAAGGGAGAAAAATCTTGTTTGGTTCCCAAAGGAGCATGTTCTCTAGGAAGAGATGTTAATAAGTAAGGCTTTATTCATAGCTTAGAAAAAAATGAAGGCAGGTGTGCTTAGAATATGTTGCGGCTCAAAAGAATGTTAGTACAGGACATATGGTGTAGCTGGACATTCTGGGAGCTGTGACTTAAAACCTTAGTAAAGGGCAAGGGTCTTCATCAGGAGGCCCACCATTTTTCTAACTCAGTGATTGTGCATGCAACAAATTCACCTCTTTACTTTCTGCTTCCAGCTAATTCAGTTTATCAATATACGTGAACCAAATGCAAATTACAGGTTATCTTTTGCACCCGTTGAGATAGCCAAACTTTGATTCAGATGTTTGCTTGGGTCCCATAAGCTCTTTCTCAAAGGACAATTCAAGGTGCCCACAGTGTTTACTTAGCCAAAACTATGTGAAAAAGTATATTCTAGCAGAAGAGAGTATGACCTGAGTAGACACACCAAGCTACCCAATAGCATTCACTAGCCCTGACTAATTGTGGACTTACAAAAAAGATACAACAGCACAAAGGCACAAAGTACATAGTTTTCTTCACAATATTTGAGCTTTCTTTTGAAATATCAGTCTATCCAAATAAACAATGAAACATAAAAAACTAAAAGAGAAACTGGTGTCTAATGAAACACTTTATGGGGCGGTAAAGACAGCTAGTACTATATGAATTCAGAGAAAAATGAGCAGCATAATAGAAGAAGGTTCCCCAGAGAGCTTGAATGTTACCTGGGCCTGGAAAGACTGCTGGATTTGGATTGGGATGGGTAAAGAACATTCCATATAGGAAAGAGTGGAAAGGGGAGATTTCTTTGATTCATAGATTTATTTTAACTGAAACTCTCTTATGCTGCAGGTCTTGTAGTTGAATGTGCTTGAGTGCTCCATAAGTTCCTAATGAATAGATGGAGAGTCTGCATAAATAAGAGAGATACATTAAAGAACAGTAGAAGATAGAAAATTGAGATGAGGCCATAGTATAGAGGAGCTTGAAAGCCAGGTGACAGACTTGCAGAAGTAAAACTATTAAAGGAACTTAAATTAAGAAATGTCATAATAAAACAGACATTTAAAGAAGATGAACTGAGCTGAAATGTATAGCCAGGAGGCAGCTGTAAAGGCAGCCAGAAGAAAATGGCCACAGACTAGGTGTGAATTACTGAGGACCTGGTCCAAGTTGTTGGCAGAGCACAGACAGAAAAACTGAATGAATGATTGTCTTAGTTCACTCAGGCTGCTGTAACAAAATGCGTCAGATGGGGTAATTTATAAATGACAGAAATGTGTGGCTCAAAGTTCCAGAGACTGAGAAGTCCAAGATCAAGATGCCAGCAAATCAGTGCCTGGTCACGGCTTACTCTCTGCTTCATAGACAGCACCCTTTTCTTTATCCTCATATAATATAAGGGGCAAACAAGCTCTATGGGCTTCTTTTATCAGGGCAATGATTTCATTCATGAGAACTCTAACATGACCTAATCACCTCTTAAAGGCCCCACCTCTGACTATTATTGCACTGGGGACTCGGTTTCAACATGTGACTTTTGGTAAATACAAACATTCAGATCATAGAAACAATGTCCTAAAGGAAGAAGACCAAAGAGAGTAAGTGGTATTTTTGAAATGCTGATGCCATAGGTAGAGGTGATGTATAAATTAGAGACAGGGTAATTGGAAAGATAGTATACTTGAGCATCTTCCTAAATGTGATGTGATGATGATAGCAAGTAGTAAACTCTTAGAGCCCTCATTATACCTCTATTCATGGTATACAGTCAGGCCATTTATTATAGTCCTTTTCTATTTTTTTCCTGACTTTCTCATTTCTTACATCTGATTTTGAAAGGATGCAAAGAAACAGGTCTTAATATCAAGCTTCCTTACATCTTCAGTGAATGACAAATCTGTACTTGGAAGTCATTGTTAAGAAAAGGATGGTTGGCCCAAAATTGAAAAGCCCTCCAGCATGGCATGCAACAGCTGGCTGTTTCCGCTGGAATACATGATTATTTTATTGGCGTAGTGTTTTACTAACTGGGGCTTCTTTCAACAGAAGCTGCCACACTGAGTTAATGGCTCTGGCTGAGCAGGTGAGAGAAATGGGGAACAATGGCCATTTACCTAGGACGAATGCCAGTCTGGTTTCACCCCACACCAAGGGAAGCAATTGATTACATGTTTTTCATCTACAGAGTAAGGTGTGCTCCCAGAGTAGAGCACCAGGGACATATATCCCGACTATAGCAGAAAAGCTCACTTGGACCAGATTGCTTAAAAAACAACAACAACAACAACAAAAAGTGTGTGTGTGTGTACATGTGTATTATTCACTGTAAAAGGACTATTCTCCTCTCCTAAGAAACAAGAAACATTTTCCCCTCTTATGCCTCTTTATTTCACAAGAGTAGAAGATGGCAATATGCTATTCCTTTTGGCCCCTGATTTAAAATTCTTGGTTTTATTTTACCATGAGAAGGTTGAATGTCTACATAAAGAGACTGACCCAGAAAAATTGTGCCAGAAACAGCATCTGGGAGACAACAAGGGATCTGTTAGGATTTTCCATGCAGTTCACTGTCAGTAGCGTTTTTTTTTTCTTTTATCTTTTGAGGGGAATAGTTTTAATCCAAACAGAACTGGGAAAGCACAAAAGCTGAGCTGTGGCTGATACTCAATAAACCTGATTGAAAGATGGGGAATTTAATCCTGCAGATGTCAAATTTCTACATGATTCCGCTCAAGTGGGAGTCTGGGTCCATGAAGTCAAAGCAGCTTGGGGGATGGTTTATTTTTCATTTTACATTAAAATCTCACTCAGATTCAACTTCATTGCTGGAGTGAAATAAGAAACTGCATGATGCTATCTCCATCTTCAGGTGTTCACCAATCTTAATCCATCCTCGGTGCCTGCATTAACTGAAACTCTGCTTAACAGCTCAGCAACGCCCAAAACACAGAATCTGAACTTTGCCATTTGAGAACCTCCATAACCCTACCCCACCCTAAATTTTAACTCTACCTGTCCTCGGCACACTGGCTGTGTCTGACCTCCTCTCCGCACTTCATTGTGTTCTTCCTGATGACGTGGAAAGCCCTTGCCTTTTGATCCCAAACATTTACATTTAATCGTTATTTTAAAATCCAAAGTGTGGAGATGAGGGGATGGGAAGAAGCAGCATTTACTGCCTGCCAAATGCTATACTATTACAATATACTTGATATAATTACCTCATTTAATCTTTCCAATATCGCAATGTTGGCTTTAAAATACCCATTTGAGAAAAGAGGCAGATGTGGCTCATTGAGTTCAAGTAACTTTTTCTTGATAGAAAAGATATGAAAACTGTTTATCCAAAGCTGCAACTCTTATTCTCCCTGACGCTGCTTATTTGACTTTTATTAGCCTATGCCCAGAATCAGCAGGATCAGCTCTCACCTGGCTCTGCTGGTGGCCGATCACTGCATGCTGACTTTCCTCTGCACCACTCCACTCTTTCCTTAGCAAACTTCGAACACAAAGCCTCTGCAGAAAAACCCTTTCTGCTTACATCCCCTATATGTGTTTTAAAGCCTTCTCTTCTTACCAGCATCCCCAGGCTTCCAAATGAGTTTGTCCTTACTGCTTTCTGGGTTTGTGCTTTTAGAGGCCAACCCGAGGGAGGCCCCAGACTAAAACATATCTAACTGTATTTTTAAAAGTTAATAGCCAATTAGTGTCAATTTCATGAAGCATCAAGCACATGGTTTTCTAGCAAATTCCTATTAAATGTAATACAGAAAAGAGTACCTATCAGAAGTGTAAGCTGAACACAGATGAAACCAACACACAGAAGGGCCTGTTGTGCTTCCTCTTTCTGCCTGCCTCTCCCAAAGACTAACCACTCTCCCTACTTCTAACATCAGTGATTGGATGTGCCTTTTGCTGTGCTCTCTATAAATGGAATAATACAATTTATACTATTTGTATCTGTCTTCTGTCACTCAATTTTAGGCTTGGGAAATTCATCCACATGGTTGAAGCACTTGTAAACTGATCATTCTCAGTGCTGTTTAGTTTTGTACTCTCTTGATTTGCTTAGGTTTTAACTCTCAAAAATTATGAAAATGACTCATTTTCAAAAGTTAGAATTCCACATAAGCAATGAGGGAATTTTCCCACGTTGGGAAAATTTGCCTTAAGGGAAAAGAAGCCTAAAAGCAGATAATTTGTTAGGATTTATAGGTCTTTTGATCCAAAATTTTTCAAACATTTTTGCATCCAACCCTTAGCGGTGGTGCAACCACTCACAAGGCAACAGACCTCATCTGTAAAACGGAGATGATACCTACTCCAGAGAGTTGCTACTCAGATTACATGATACGATATTTGTACACAAGTCCAGCAGTATGTCTGACATACAGTAAGGACTCAGGCTTTATTACTATTTTAAATTGACTAGGTAATTGTGTTTATATGACTGACCTGAAGCAAGACTTGTGACCATCACTGTCAACTAGCAGTCAAAACTGGGGGGCAACACGGATGTGTTAAACAGAGAATTCCTCCTTTCTGAGCACCGGGGTTCCACTACTAACCTCCCCTCTCCCACCTAACGTACTTTAAGGCTTGACCTTTTTATCTCAGTGGTGTCATCAGTTAAATGAGCATATTATATATTTGTATGTGTGCCCTTGTGTATATGTGTACATATATGTATATACACTTCATGGGATTGTTGTGGTAACATACTATATTCAGATGTACTTTGTAACATAAAATACTTTAAAGTCCAAATGATTCATATTGTTATAGAAAAGACCGCGAACCGCCTATCAGTTTTCACACCACAATTATCATAGAGAAAAAGCATTGGGGTATCACTTAGGAAAGAAGTGGAGAGGTTTTAATCAGATTATTAATAGCCACACATTGTAGAGAACCTACAATATGCCAGTCACTGCTAAACATTTTACAAACACATACACTGACTTCCTAATTCCTCACAATGACAAAGATTTAGCATTATTCCCTTTCTCACGAGAAAATTGGGGTTCAAATAAGTGAAGCATATTATCTAAGGTCACTTGGTAGTAGGAAAGACCAAGGCACAAGCCCAAGTTTATCTGGCTCCAAGGCCCATGCTCTTGGCACCACACGGCACTGCCTCAGCAATGTGAAATAACAGATGCTGCCCAAATTAAAACTACATGGAGTTATGATTAGCACATTGGCATGGGCTCTTCAGTGGGTGGGACAGATGCTGAAACTAGGCAGAAGTAAGTGTACCAACTGATGGGAACCAGGACAAACAATCAAAGAACATGCCTATGAGAAAAAACAAAATTCGTTTCTCTCAGAATGTTAAAACATTTTGTTTAAATAGAATCCTCATGTCCTTGTTATGAGGAACTGTGAGAGACTTAGTAAAATATACTCAGTAAGACAACTGGGAATGCTGTTAAAAGTTCCAGTGCTCCTGGTTCTGGGAAGATTCCATAGGTATAATGTGACCTTTAAATGGAATTCATTTGAAGTGTGACCCTTCAGTCCACCAATGTCCCGATGTCCCTTTTGTCCCTTTTAAATTGCTTATAAACATGTCACATAAATTGTTAAAGGAAACACTTAGGAAACTTTTAACCTTCTTGAGTAATATGATATATGAAATACCACAGGGAAAAAAAATACAGATGTTTTATTTGGAAATTGTGTTCTTTTTATAATAGGAGAACTGCAGCAACTTTAATTTACCTAAGGTTGAGTTTGAAAGGAGAAGAGAACTTAGTCAGTTCTATCCTTACTACCATTTAAAAAGGCCTTCCTGAAAATACCATTAAAATGGATACTTAAAAAAATAACAGGGATCCTCTAATACAACCCGTGTTGTATCCGCCAAGGAAATATTTGAACGAAGTCATTTTCTACCCTTCTCCAAATAGTAATTCAGCCATTTTGTGTTTTCTAATTATAGACATAATGTATTCTTGTAATAAATATTTTAAATGCCAAAAATGATGTAGAAAAAACATTATTACCCAAACAACAAACAATGTTAGAACTTAGATGAACATTCTTCTGCACAGATATCTCTTCTCTGTCTCTACCTTTTTTTCTCTCTCTTTCATGCACACCCTCACACACATCTGTGTATATGCATAGATAATCTTATATACATGGAATCAAATATGCTGAACATTTTATTAATCTTCTTCTTTGCACATTTCCATAGATATCTTTCCAAGGTTTCTATCACCATGTTTGGTGGCTACTTAGGATTTTATTTTATGGACGATGAGGCATATTGATAGTATTAATTAAATATCCTGGAATCAGAGATAGCAGTTTCTGTCAATTCATAACAACTTCCTTTCTCTCATAAGAACTTAAGTTCCTTACCTGTAAAAGAAGCTGACTCAAGTAGGTAGTCCACCTGACTGGTATTTCATAGAGAAATATTCTATATCTAAACATAAGTACTGTATAACCTATCTTGAACTTTTCTTTCCTGTTTCATGTGTTCCATCTTCCCTATACCCTAGAATGATTTACCTTCAGCACTATAAAAAAGGTGCTCTTTTATTTACTTTGTAAACTAAAATAATTTAAAGTCCAGATGATTCATATTACTATAGAAAAGGCCATGAACCACCTATCAGTTTTCACATCACAATTATCATAGAGAAAAAGCATGGTGATATCACTGCTAAAGAAGCACAAAGAAGAGAGAACGAGAGAATACTTAATTTAAAACTCAAAAGATGTTTATGGAGGAGAGCTTTAAAAGAAGAACTTGATTTTGAGGAACCAGCAGCACTGAACATTTGGTATGACATAGAAAAGGCATTCTAAAGCACCGATACAAGACACTGAGGTAGGACAGAGGACTTCATCAGGTGAGACTGGTCAAAGGGCTATGTGAAGGGAAGTGACAATAGCAGGCTGGGACCACTTATAAAGGAAAGGTGTACGTTGGGGGCATTTTGAGGGGAGGAAGGAGAGGGGTAGGAAATGAGAATATTTGAACGTTTTATGTGGGAGGAAGATAAAATAATAAGAGCAAAAAGATTTTTTTTCTTCCATTCCCTCCCTTTACCCTCTTTGCCAGTTTTTGAGTGGTTTGGGAAAGGAGAGTTACTAGATGCGGAAAGACCATTTGGGCTATTAATGAATCCTGCTGGCAGTACTACAATGGGCAGGCAGTGGGAGGCAACACAGTGCAGTCACTAAAACCCTTTAGGACCAGAGTACCTGGTTTTGAATCCTTTCTCAGGGTTAAATAGCTTTGTGGCCCCGGAGAGTTACGTGATTAAGTGTGTTAATGTTTGCATATATTGAGCACTATATGTGTTTGATTAAAGTATTATAAAGACATAATGAATGTAAGAGACATTTCAAAGGTAAAGTTAGTGGGACATTTAGGGGAAAAGCTTTGATGTTGTGAGACAAAGAAAGTAACGATGACTCCAGGTTCCTAAGAAGCAACAGAAAGAGAGCTGGGGAACAAGCAGGCAGCAGGTTTGCACAGGGAGACTAAAAATGGTGTCAGATTCAAGCTAGGTGGATTTTGAGATACAAAAAGGAAATTTACAAAAAATATGCAACTGAAGATTTGAAACAGAACATGGGACTCAGGAACCCAAGTAAAGGTATAGATTTTGGAGTCATGAGTTTCACATATCACTCGGCGTGATTGTTGGCTTGAGATGTGTTAAGGTGATAATTCTAGGCTTACAAGAGGTATACCGCATGCATTTCTCCAATAAATATATATAATATGTGCATAGTAAAATTATAATTTTAACACTGGTCCTGTATAACAGGAATCCATTTGTAACCTAACTTAAAAATCTGTTTTAACCTCCAACTACACATTGATGATATTGTGTTTCTGACACCCAACCATTCTGTTAATATAAATTCCAAATGATGATTTTTCAACAGAGCTGCATAAAACAGGGACAAATGCTGTACTTAATGAGCCTCAAAGCAATTAAAACACAAATACACTGGAAAATCCCATTGTATTTAATCATTAGAAAAATAAACAAAAATGTACTGATTACGAAATGAACGTTATAAATCAATTATTATTTAATTTTTCAGAACAGATTTTGAAAGCCACAGATCTTTCATATGACATAGTTATAAGTTAATTGTTAAGTACTGACAGAATTAGAGGAATATAATGCAGAAAGTACTTGGCCAGGGTTTAGAAAGACTGGGTTTTTGTTGTGCTCTTCAACTGATTTTATGACTTTGCTCAAATTATTATGCTTTTCTGAACCTCAGTTTCCTTATTTACCAAATTCTACTAAAAATATCTTTTCTGATATGATGATGAAAATAAGAAAGATACTGAAGTAGAAATTACAGTAGTCCTCCCTTATCAGTGGTTTTGTTTTTTTACGGTTTTAGTTCCCCTTGGTCAACCTCGGACCAAAAAATACTAAATGGAACACTCCTGAAATAAACAATTTATATGTTTTAAGTTACACGCTGTTCTGAATAGACTGATGAATGAAATTTCACACCGCCCTGCTCCATATCACCTGAGATGTAAATCAAACCTGTCCAGGGCATCCATGCTGTATATACTCCTGACCATTAGTCTCTTAGTCAACTTGGTTTTCAGAACTAAAAACATAGTATATGTGGGGTTCAGTAGCTTCAGGCATCCACGGAAATGTATTCTCTGAGGATAAGGGAGGACTATTGCATTTTAAAGTCTGCTGACCAGTTTTGCTATACACATGCAGATACCAGTTGAGATTGGTCATTGGCGTTTGTGGCAAAGAGAGTGGCCCTAAGTGCCAAGAAATCCCATCACAGTCTCCTTATCATTTTAATGTGTTTAACTTACTGTGCATCATAGTCTGGACCTTAGCTTTGCAGGCTCAGCACAAGGAGGACAGACCCATTTCTCAGTGGTAAAGTCCAATATACAAGGGAATAAAATTGGGGAAAAAACAAACTTCCAAAGTTCTAGTCTCTAACAAGATATAATAATCAGAGAATTGAATACTTAAAATAGAAATCCCATCACTTTTTCTCCCTTCTGACAAACTTTCAAGAGAAGACAGATGTTGATCGTGTTATTTAAAATATGGAATTAAAGACATGAGGAATTACAGTTGGTCCTCTCAATCTGTATCCACAGATGCAGTCAACTGCAGATGTTTGGAGAAAAAACAATAAGAAAAAATACAACAATAAAAGTAACACAACTTAAAAAAAATATGTATAACTATTTTCATAGCATTTACATTGTATTAGGTATTATAAATCACCTAGAAATGATTTATAATATGTAGGAAGATAGGCATAGTTTATATGCCAGTACTATGCCATTGTATATAAGGGACTTAAGCGTCTGTGGATTTTGGTATCCGTAAGAGTTCCTGGAACCATTCCTCCATGATACTAAAGGATGACTGTACACAGAATCAGAAGTGTAACTATATGCCAACATGTTGTAGGCCCCTCATAATAGAGCAGGTCTTGTCTTGGTGTAAGATTCCTGCTCCCTTGGATGGCAATTAGATGGCTATGACTCAAAGTTCACATCTGTGATTTTACTTTTCTAACCCTTAGTGATAGATCAAACATCATTCTAAGAGCTCATCTTTGCAATCATAGTTTACTGTAGACTTACTCTTGGGTTCAAACTATCCTCCAGCTTCAGCTTCCTGAGTAGCTGGGACTAGAGTCCAATTAATTTTCTATTTTTTATTTGTAAGGGAATAGGGTCTTGCTATGTTGTCCAGGATGGTCTCAAACTCCTGACTTCGAGAGATCATCCCACCTTAGCCTCTCCAGTAGCTGGGATTACAGATATGAGCCACTATGCCCATCTAGACCATTTTTAATATGTATTAGAGTTCAGAATGATCCAAAAAAACAAAACCAATAGGAATATATACAAATATACATGTTTGCCTATGAATATATATAGAGATCTTTATATACAAGATCTTTGTATATATTTATATATTAATATATTTTTATGTTTATATATTATAGATAAAAACAGTAAATATAAATATATATTAAAATATATATGTTAAATATATATTTATGTATTTCTACAGATATTTTTATGTGTAAAGATATATGATACATAGATTTTTTTATGTCTAGATAAGTTACATATACAGACACCTATATCTTTATATATAGAAAGATATAGATAAAAATATATAGATATGTAAGATATGCAGTTTATCTCTACATATCTTACATATATAGATACATATATCTTTAGATATAAAAATATCTAAAGATATGTAGATATGGATATATATATATATACACATATCTTTATATATATAAATATCTTTAAAATTATATGAGTAATTATTGAGACTGAGAAGTTCCAGATGTCCTGGCTACAAGCTGGGGGTCCAGGAAAGCCTGTGTTGTAGCTTCAGTCCAAACTGAAAGGCCTGGGGACTAGGGGAGCCAACAGTGTGCAGTCCCCGTCCAAATCCAAAGGCCGGAAAACCAGGATCACCAAAGTCCAAGAGCAGGAGAAGATATATGTCCCAACTTAAGTAAAGAGAGCAAATTCACCTTTCCTCCACCTTTTTGCTCTATTCAAGCCTTCAACAGATTGGATAAGATCCACTTGCATTGGTGAGGGCAGATCTTTACTCAGTCTCTGCCTAGACTCAAATGCCAATGTTTTCTGGAAAGATCATCACAGACAAACCCAAGAATAATGCTTTATCAGCTATCTGCTTAAAAACTTAACTACTAATACGCTCCTATTAACCAAAATCCTTACTGATAACATAAACACTGATTAATTCATTTTTGTATGTTATATGTATTATATGCTGTCTACTAATACTAAAGTAAGCTAGAGAATAAAGGTTATTAAGAAATCACAAGGAAAAAAAATACATTTTTAGTACTATGCTGTATTAATCAATACCCTAAGTTCATGTCATCTATTTACAAAATGAATCATCTGTCTGAAGTGGCTGCCAACTGCAGCTGGCAATCAGTCAAGTTAAGATGCAAAATTAACCATCATAACAATTGTTATAATATTATCTGCATCTTCTAGATTTTAAGGTTTTTTTTGTCAAAGACTTGCACATAATATTCTTACATGGATTTGCTTCAATTTCTTTAGGAAATATATCTTTGGATATACAGTTGACCCTTGAACAACATGGGTTTGAATTGTGCAGGTCCACTTATAGGCAGACTTAAAAAAATAAATACATTTAAGGAGTTTTTAAAGATTTGTGACAATTTGAAAAAACGTACAGATGAAACATAGTATCCTAGAAATACTCAAAAAATTAAGGACAAGTGACATATGTCATGAATGTATATGACACATGCAGATACTAATCTTTTTTATCATTTACTACCATGACATATACACAAATATATTATTAAAAGCTTAAATTTATCAAAACACACACAAGATCATTCACAGACCATACAAGGCACCATTTGCAATTCAGAGAAATGTAAACAAATGTAAATATGCAGCATTAAATTGTAGCTGCATCAAATTAACTGCAGCACATACTGTACCACTGTAATAATTTCATAGTTATCTCCTGTTGCTATTGCAGTGAGCTCATGTCCTAAGCATTTGCTTAAAATGCCATGTGATGCTAATCATCTCCATATAATCAGCTTGTCTCTCCAGTAAATTATGTATTACAGTGAAAAGTGATCTCTTGCAGTTCTTGAATATTTTTCATTATGTTTATTTCAATACTGTAAACGTTGAATAACACCATGGGGCTCAACAAAGTGGCATACTGAAGTTAGAAGAACTCCTAAGAAGCAGAGAAAAGGCATGAAATACCAAGAAAGTCAATTGGCTTGTTACACACCGTAGAGTAAGGTCTGCCGCTGCAGTTGGTGGCCACTTCAGACAGAGGATTCATGTAAACAGATGACATAAACTTATGATATTCACTAAAACAGCACAGTAGTAAAAATGTATTTTCTCTTCCTTATAATTTTCTGTAGCTTACTTTATTATTAGTATATAGCATATAATACATAAAACATACAGACTATGTGTTAATATTTATCTTGTTAATCAATGTTTATCTTATCAACAAGTCTCCTGGTCAATTGTAAGGTATTAGTAGTTAAGGTTTTTGAGGTGTCATAAGTTACACATGGATTTTTAAGGTGAAAGATTTCGGTGCCCCTAACCCCCACATTGTTCAAGGGTCAACTGTATATATTTTTTCTCATTTCTAATTTGAACTGTTTTTTTTTCCCCTGTTTTGCTTAAGCTTTAGTATTTTATTGGCCTTCTCAAATGACAATTTTGGAATTCATTTTTCTAATATATTTATTTTTAATTCTGTTAATTTGAAAAGTTACTGATTATGCTACTTACATTTTAGATAAATTTTAATTGCTTTATCTTCTAAATTAGTGTTATACATATTCAATTTCTTGATTTTAGTCTTTTTATTCTTTAATAATGAAGACATTAAAATTATGCATTTTTGACCAGGTATGGTGACTCATAGCTCAACCCAAGTATTTTGGGAGGCCAAGGCAGATGAATTGCTTGAGCCCAGGAGTTCAAGACCAGCCTGGAAAACATGGTAAAACCCATCTCTACCTAAAGAAAAAAGAAAAAAAAATACAGATTCGGCTTGCATCTGTATTCCCAGCTACTCAAGAGGCTGAGGCAGCAGATTGAGCCCCTGAGGTCCAGGCTGCATTGAGCTGTTACCACACAACCGCACTCCAGCCTGGGTCACAGACAGAGGCACTGTCTCAAAAAATAAAAATTATAATAAAATCAAACAAATAAAATTACGCATTTATTCTGTTAATTGCTTTAGCTCTCTCCCATGGATTTGGTTTGAAGTGTTCACATTTTGTCTTCTTTTTTAATAAGAATCAAGTAATTAGATTTTTATTTCTACCATCTTCTAAAGGTTACAAGTACTTTTGTTATTTTATTATTTATTTCTAATATATTGGCATTCTATCACAGAATGCTTTTTCTACCTTTGAAAAAATTAAATATGTTTTGTAGCTAAGTACGTGACTACATGTGTTAGTTATATTAACATGTTAAAATGTATGTGCTCTCTTGAAAAGATGAAATGAAACATCTGTGATATGCTAGTACTATGAGTACTGCAGAAAAAGCAGAGAAAACAACAGGCAAAAGTGTCTGACTCTAAGGAGCTTACATTCTAATTTAAGGAAAACCACAATAATAATACAACAAATAAAGACAACATGTGTTAACCTAGAAAGTGATAAGTTGTGTGGTATTAGAAATATTTAATAACTGGTAGAGATATAGAAAATTCTAAGTCTAAAACACTGAAATTTGTTCTCTAAGTCAAATACTAAATAATACAAGTTGTAGGAATAATTATCTATTAGATCATTCTTGTAATTTCAAAATAGTTTATTTTAGAAATTGATGGTGGTATCTTTTGATTAATTCAGCTATTAGGTAAATGCTTGCCTTTTTCTGTGTCACATTGTTACAGATTTTGACAGAGAGTTCCACATTTGTATTTTTAATGAATCCCTCCATTAAAGGTGTAACCTCAACAAGTTAAAAAGTCCCTCAACAAATATAACATCATTGATACTGCTGAATTCTCTCCAAGTATCTCTTGAACAATAGTTATATTCAAAATATTTTATGCTCTTTTAATATTACCAGAGAGTTTAATATATTCAGTCTCAAACTATAGTAACCAAAACAGTGTAACACCAGCATGAAAATAGACACACAGATGATTGGAGCCGAATAGAGAACCCAAAAGTAAATCCATACATCTAAAGTCAACTCATTTCCAACAAAGGTGACAAGGACATACATTGGAGAAAGGACAGTCTTTTCAATAAATGGTGCTAGAAAACCTGAATATTCATATGCATAAGAATGAAACTAGACCCCTACGTCTTGTCATACTAAAAAAAACAAAATGAATTAAAGACTTACATCTAAGTCTTGAAACTATGGAACTCCTAGAAGACAACAACACTGGGGAAACACTCCAGGACACTGGTCTGGAAAGAGATGTCTTGAGTAAGACCTCAAAAGCACAGGCAACAAAAGCAAAAATGGATAAAAGGGATTCACATCAAGCTAAAATACTTCTGCACAGCAAAGGAAACAGTCAACAAAGTGAAAAGACGACTCACACAATGGGAGAAAATATTTGCAAACTGCCCATCTGACAAGGGATTAACAACAAGAACATATAAAAAGCTTAAATAACTTAATAGCAAAAAATAATCTGATCAAAAAAGGACAAAATTTGAATAGACATTTCTCAAAAGAAGGCATACAAATTGCCAACAGGTGTGTGAAAAAATGCTTGACATTACTAATCATCAGACAAATGTAAATTGAGACTACAATGAGACATCATCTCATTCCAGTTAAAATGGCTTTTATCAAAAAGACAGACAATAACAGATGCTGATGAGGATATGAAGAAAGGGGAACCCTCATACACTGTTGGTAGGAAGGTAATTTAATATAGTAAAAATGAAGAACAGTATGGGGACTCCTCAAAAAACTAGAAATTGAGCTACCATATCATCCAGCAGTCTTACAGCTTGATATATATTCAAAAGAAAGGAAGTCGATATATCAAAGCGGTATGGTCACTTTCATGTTTATTGCAATACTATTCACAATAGCCAAGATATGGAAGCAACCTGCGTCCATCAGTAGATAAATGGATAAAGAAAATGTGGCACAGCTACACAGTGGAATATAATTCAGCCATAAAAAAATGAAATACTGTCATTTGTAACATGGATTAAACTGGAGGTCATAATGTTAAGTAAAATAGCCAGGTAGAGAAGGACAAATATTGCACATTCTTGCTAATAAGTGGGAGCTTAAAAAAATTGAACTTAGAGAGTAAAATGATTATGACCAGAGGCTGGAAAGGGTTGTAGGGAGAGAGGTATAAAATGGTGATGGTTAAAGGGTTAGATAGAAGAAATAAGATCTAGTGTTTGGTAGCATAATAAGGAGATTATAGTTAACACTCACTTATTATTATATTTTAAAATAACTGAATGAGCAGAACTGGAAAGTTCCTAACATAAACAAATGATCAATAATTGCAGTGATGGATATCCCAATTATCCTAATGTGATCATAACAAATTGTAGGCTTGTATCAAAATATTACATGTATCCCAAAATTAGGGCACATGTGATATTTTGATATAAGCATACAATTTATTATGTGTCCACAACAATTTAAAATAAATTAAAAACATATATATTCACTCTCTCTACTATTTACTAAATGAGGAAAATTATTTATTAGATTTCGTTAAGTATTTACTAGAATGTAATTTTTGCTATCTTGATTTTATTACTATTTTTGTATTGCTAATTCATACTGCCTTGCACATATCACTGTGTCAATTTTCAGGACTCAACAAGTAGAAAGAAACGGAAAACTTTATTTGGTCTTTCATGTTTATCATCTTACAACAAGCACATTTTCATATAACTTGTTAGGCAATCTAAACCTTTGGAAATGTTACTTTGTTTTGTTTCAAGGAGTATATTATGTTTCTTCATTTCTAATTTCACTTACCTTTTATGAATTCTTTGTTTTATACATTCAATTGCTTAAACTCTTTATCGAATTAATCTGTCAGCTTTATTACTGATACGTCTTTTATGAAGAGAAAGGGAATACTGGCATCTTTGTCAAATATATTATTTAGAAAAACCAAACCTAGCTAAAAATGTAATTTTCAAATATTTAATGATTTCCATTTTATAACTTCCATTAAGGTGAATATCTAAGACCTGATACAATTTCCAAACCATTTCTGAAGCTCGAACACAAGAGCTGCCAATTTGTCATAAATCTTCTTCCAATTTACAGTTTCTAAATCCTCAAACATACTATTTAATTCTCCTTGATATTTGTGTATTGACTGGAAGTAAATATAAAATTTACTGAGAAAAGATAATTTTCAAATAATTAAAATGACTTACCTAATTCTTGCATCATCCAGAGGAACTTTTATTTAGAGACAGTATCAATAAAAACATCAAAAATGTTCAAAATTTTGACTGAAACACCACTCTCTTTCTTTAGTATTATACTATTTGCATGAAGATTTAATAGTTTGCAAAGTTCTCAGTAATCCCTCTTTTCTCAGTCATAAATAATAAAACTAGATATATTACTTCATACAAATTCTCTAACAGTCCACAAGATCAGCATAAACCATAAAAATAATTCGAAGTCATGAATTTTACATCTTAAGTAAATTTTTTAAATGAGCAAAACTGTCGAATAGTTGAAACATTGTTGATGACTGAATTTTTGAAAAATTTTTAAAGCACAACACACAGAAAAGCGCACAAATTACAAATTTGTAGCTCTCTAAATTATCACAAAAGAATATTACCGACATTTTCTGGAAGTCTTCCCCGACTCTCCAACATGAAACAGAAACGCCGACCTTAACAACCCCCAAAAACCCTGCTTCAGTTTTCTGTATGACACTCGCTGCCATCTGTCACAGAATATATCTCCTTCTTTATTTGCTTAGATTCTTAAAATTGGCATCTAAGTCTCCCTGCTTCCAGTCGTACTGTCTTGGTTCTTATGTTCTCAGAACTTCATTTTGCCAGTTCAGTAGTAAAAGAGCCACACTGCTTTTTGTTGTTACTGTTTTTGTTGTCTTTATAAATTAAGATGCTGTCATATCATTTGGTAACTAATATAATTGTAATTGTGCTAAACAGCAATATTAATAACAAAGTTATTGTATTCATTTCATTGGTTTACACTAATTGGTTTGATGAAATGACACTTGAAAAGCTTAATACGAAGCCTAAATGCTTGAGGTGCTAGAGACCTCATTTCCCCTGATGTGATTATTACACATTCTATGCAGTTATCAAAATATTCCATATACCTCATAAATATACATACCTACTACAGGCCCACAAAAATTAAAATGTAAAATTAAAAAGAAATATTTGTCGTTGACAATAAAAAGTGCCAGGTATTTACATATTTCTCTCAGAAAGGCGCTTATGTTCTGCCTAAACTTCATGGTTCAAATAAAGCACATATGCACTTATCAAAGAGGAAAATCTCTTAAAAGACCATGAAACAATTTCATAAAATTAAGCAATTAAAAATAGAAATTTAGGAATTATTCTTAGTCAGTGTTTATAAAGAAACAAAATATATATTAAAAAACCATATATAAGAGCATTTTCACACACAATACTTAACATTTCAAATAAAATAATATAGATATGAACATATTGCAATCCAAATTAATAGTTCTGATATTCTATTCTGAATTTTGTCTATTTAAATTTAAATCTGTTTGTTTATTTCGTGTTTTTAAGTGGTAAAACACAAAAACAGAGAAGAGTACATAAAATATAACTCTAGAGCACGGTATAGAACTATAAATTAGGGATCATATATAGGTCCAGATATTTAAAATTGGCAGCATAGCAGAGTCCTCATGTACATTTTCTAATCACATTAATTTTCTTTAGCCCTAGAGTTAACTGGAATATCAGCTTTTATGGAAAACTTTAGATAGTCTAGTTGTTTCTGTTTGTTCCAGTTTTCATTTTTGCAATGATAGCAAACTACTCTACACTTAGCGGGACAGAACAACTGCCATTTTGTTATGTTCATGAATTCTGTGGGTCAGGAATTAAGAAAGGATAAATGAATAACAGGGTAACCCCTACTTTATAATATATGGGGCCTCAATTGAAAAGACTCAAAGTATGGGGATGTCTTGAAAACTTGAATCTGAAATATCTCAGACCCATTGATTCACATTTCTGATTATTTACACTGGTTATCCGCAGGGACATTAGCTGGCCCTTTTTGCCAGAACACTTACACATAATCTCTTTATATGATTATTTGGGCTCTTTCAAAGCATGTCAGCTGGGTTCCAAAAGTAAATGTCCCAAAAGAAGTAGGTAGAAGCTATATTGCTTTTATTACCTTACCTTGAGAGCATCACTTCAGCCACAATGACAAGCCAACCTAGAATCAAGGAGAAGCAACATCTCTCAATGGAAGGAGCACCAGAGTTATGTTCTAAGAATATCACGTGTGATTTAATGCAGCCATCATTTGAAAATACAATCCGCCATAATCCCTCCACTGATCACAACAATTAATATCTTTCCCACATGTAAAACATACACATCCTCACTCCGAGCCAAGATCCTCAGATCATTCCATTACCATATTAGCTCAAAGCCTAGGATTTTATCATCTTGTTAAGGTCCACATATGGATTAGACTCTTCAGGTGTTATTTCTCAGCTATAATTTCTCCAGTATTTTTGTTTTTTATTTGAAAATCAATGATCTAAAAAGACATGTTATCTGCCACTCTTGCATCAACATGCAATGGAGAAACAGGTATAGGATAACTGTTACAAAAACTTCTGTTCAAAAAAGGGAAAAACAAGAGGCACACAACAGTTACCACTCCACAAAAATTCCGAAACCACATTTTGCTTGTTCCTATTAGGCTTCATCTGGGGCTCTTTGTTCTACCTCTGAATCATACTCCTTTTATGTAATAAATCACCTGTGTTTGTAACTGAGAAGTTTCCTCAGCATGACCGCTGGAAATTGAAATATGAAGTTTCAATATGTAGTTTCAAAGGTCTTTTGTTTTTTCATTTTGTACTCTTTTTCTCTGAGTAAAATGATGCAGGAAGGAAGGAAGGAAGGAAGGAAGGAAGGAAGGAAGGAAGGAAGGAAGGAAGGAAGGAGGGAGGGAGGGAGGGAGGGAGGGAGGGAGGGAGGGAGGGAAAAGAAAGGAAGGAGGGAGGGACGGAAAGAGAAAAAGAGAGAGAGAGAGAATGAAGGAAGGAAGGAAGGGAGGGAGAGAAGAAAGAGAAAGAAAAAACTGTTGTGGATTTATTGTATGTCAATTTAGTGAATATGTAAGTCATGTCATCAGACAAAAGCCATAACAAAAGCAACCTCTTTAAGTTCTTCTCCACCTTAGCATACCATAAGACCTCTCTCAGACAATGCCTTTAAACTTTTCAGAAACCCTATTGGAGAGAATCTTCAAGGCATCCCATTCAGAGGGTCTGTCTGTCTGAAAGTTTCTATAGGATATCGCCTTGCATCATGTTGAGGTCTTAACAGATAATCCCGCAGCCCTGCCCTAATTCTGATCTTTAACTAGAACCCATTTCTTAAACTCCGAATTGCTTGATTTTTGGAGAAGCTGGGAATTACATACAGTTATAGTTTAGAACTATACAAACCCTGGCTCATTAGACTTACTTTGTTTTTAAAGTTCATTTTTCTTCCTTCACATTTCTCAAGGCAGTAAGAGAAAGCCCAGTGGGACTTCCAACAGTCTTCCTAGAAACCATCTCAGCTAGATCATCAAATTCATTAGGTGTGTATTATCTGATTTTCCCCATTGCCACAGGTGATAGTGTTGTTAAACTTTCCAGTCTTAAGTAACAAGGGTCTCCTTTCCTCCAGCTACCAATAAAATGTTACTTACTTTCCCTCAGGCCTTCACTGATAGCCCCCTCAAAACTCTATTGTCTTCATGAACTCTCTTTTTCAAGTTCTTTTGGCTTTTACCTGCTGCCCAGTCTCAAAGTCAATGGTAACTACTTAGGTTTCTGTTATGACAGCACCCAAATTCTGGTACCCAAATCTCTCTCTGTTTTTCTGAGATAACAAATGACCTCAAACTTCATGACAGAAAACAATCATTATTTTATTATACTCATGGACTTATATACTGAACAGAGAGTGAAATGGAAGGAATAAACCCAAGTATATTAGCTGTTACAACAAGTGTGAGATGGGTCTCATTAGAATACACAGCAGTGGGAAAAATACCTATTTTTTGATAAACTGGGAAATTCACAAAGGGTATCGTAGTGACAGATTGTTTCTACTCCTTGATGCCTGAGACTTCGGATGGAAGACTTAGTGACTAGAGATGACTCAGCTGAGAGCTGGAATCTGAATGCTAACTCACATCTGGATTTTGCTGGCCATGTACTGGGACCTCGTACCTATATACGACCACCTGGAAACAATCATTGAATACTGTTGATTAGGCTTTCTCATACACAGTGACTGAATTCCAAGAGTCAAAGTCCCAAGAGAATAAAGATGAGATGGTGTCACCTTTTCTGATCTACCTTCAGAGCTCAAATAGCATCCCATAGTTGTCATAGCCCAAGCAGTGTCAAAGGAGAAAAAATAAATGTCACCTATCCATAAGATATATGTAGCATTGTAGGAAGACCATGAGTTGGAAAATATTTTTGTGGCTATCTTTGGAAAATATAATCATCGACAATAGTATTTCCAAACTAAATGTACCATAACTGTGATCAATGAATCTGATAGGAAGCCAGCAGAAAGAGGTGATACATGTGAACCGTAAAATTTGAGAACAGTTCACTACAGATTGTTTACAATCATTTGATAAGAATATAGGAAAATATGAGAGATAATGTGTTATCCAGGGCACAGTACTCGTTCCATCCTTAAGTCTGAAAAGCAAGCCTGGTTTTGAATCATACCATATCCGTTATGTCTTGTTCCTTTTTTTCAAAAATTTGAAAAAAATTTGTTTGCAAATATGTCCATGTTCTTGTACGTAACTCCTTTATTTATTCTCATTACTATATAGAGTTCTCTTTTATAAAACACTGCAATTTATATACCTACTTCTTGTTGAATATTTTCTTTCTTTCTTAACTTCTTTTGTTTTTTTTAAAGTTGCAGTCATTGTGAACAATGCCATTCTAAACATTCTTGATGTATCCTAGTGCTTTAGGATATACACCTGGAGTGGGATGACCGAGTCATAGATCATGCACATCTTCAGCTTTACTAGATAATGCCAAACCATCATCCAGCATAATTAAAATAATTTACACTACTACAAACTGAAATAAGACTATATTTTTATCCACATCTTTGACAATATGTAGTCTTGTCAGGCTTTTCTATTTTTGTCTATTATTCAGGCATAGTAGTTTCATTTATTTTTTTCTGATTACTAATAAGATTCTGTATTTTTCAATGTTTATTGGCTATTTGAATTTCCTATTTAACAGTACAAATCTTCTACTTAATATTCTATTCAGTTTCCCATCTTACTCTTACCACTGTTTCAGATGTCTTCATATGCTCTGGGTACACGCTTTCTGCCAGTTATATATGTTGCAAATATCTCTTCATGCCTTTTTTCAGTTTCCTTAAGGTATGAATATTTCACCCTATGGTTAATTTTTATCTGCTATCCTTATGCAAAATAATAATAATATTTATTTTTTTAATCTTGACCTTTCCACTAGGTCATAATGATATTTTCTTATGTAATCTTCTGAATGCATTATAATCTTCCCTTTAACATGTAAGTCTACAAACTATCTAAAGTTAGCATATTTGTTCCATAAGTACTAAGCATCTAATTTTATTTATTTATTCATGAATACTCAATTGTCTAAAAGCATCTGTCAAAAATATCTTTTCCCCATTGCTCTGTATTTTAATGAGACTCACCGCACATTTGCTGTTAACAACTGATATACTTGGTTTCATTCTACTTTACTATATGTTCACTATGTAAGTTTATCTTTTTATTTACTTTTCCAATTTCATTCAATTGTAGTAGGTTTTGATTCACAATTTTCCTTTTTACGTCATGGAAGATTTGCATTCTCTGAAACCACTATTGCTCTCTATTTCCTGAAACTTAAATATCCATCTCTATAAATCTGTGATTTCATTATTACAAAAAAAAGATACCAATAAGCTTCTTTATTTACATTCCATATTCCTCTTGACTTATTTCCAATTGTGTTAGGATAAACATTTTGTATTAGGATACATATTTTAAAGTATTTTACTATCCTAAGCTTTATCTTACTCCCTGAATAAAAAGTTTAGAAAGTTTTTACATTTCTCCCCTGTCTACTACTTTCTGAATACCTATATTTCTTAAGATAACTTAGAAATATTAATGACAACTGATTATCAATTTTCTTGTAGAGTATGCCTATATTAGTTTAAGAGTCCTTCTTTAAAATTTTTCTTATTCATTACCAGACTGCAATTATCCATTTACACACATCCTTACATGGAAGTAAAACGTGAGAGAGAAGTTGATTCATTGCTCACCACCTCATTTTCTCCTACAACTCACTGGTCTGTTCTATTTCTTGCCTCATTAGAACTCTTTAAACAATATTTTTATTAAACAGATATATTCTGCAAATCTTTGAATATCTGCAAATTATTTCCTTTCACTCTGAGATAAATAATGTTCTAGTTGTGTATGAGTCTAGTGTAGCAGTCACTTTGCCATCTAAAAATGTTATTCTTGGGATCCAAGATGGCTGAATAGGAACAGTTCTAGAGTGCAGTCCCCAGCAAGAACAACGCAGAGGGTGAGTGATCACTGCATTTCCAAACAAGTTATTACTGTCAACAGACCAGGAGATTCCCAGGCTGAAAAGCACCACAAGTTTCCAGCACAGCTGTTTCAGCCGACACAGTGGATCTCCGCACAAAAACTCACACAAATCTGGGTAGCTGTTTCAACTGGTACCTGGAACACCTGGGAGACAAAGCCACCCATTCAACTGAAAAAAAGGGGGCTGACAGCACTTTGGGAGGCCGAGGCGGGTGGATCATGAGGTCAGGAGAGCGAGACCATCCTGGTCAATATGGTGAAACCCCGTGTCTACTAAAAATACAAAAAATTAGCTGGGCATGGTGGCACGTGCCTGTAATCCCAGCTACTAAGGAGGCTGAGGCAGGAGAATTGCCTGAACCCAGGAGGCGTTGCGGTGAGCCGAGATCGCGCCATTGCACTCCAGCCTGGGTAACAAGAGCGAAACTCCGTCTCAATAAAAAAAAGGGGGCTGAAACAGGGAGCCAGGTGATCTGCATCAGCAGGTCCCACCCCCACAACGACCCACAATCTGAAATGCTCCGGATTGAGAGTTTCACAGCAAGCACAGCTGTACCTGAGACAGTCCAGCTCTGTTGGAGGAAGGGTGTCTGCCATTACCAAGGCAGTTCGCCATTACTTTGGCAGTCCACCATTACAGAGGAAGTCCACCATTACTGAGGCAGACCATGATTACTGAGGCAGTTCTAACTATACCTGTATAAACAAAACCACAAGGAAGTTCACACAGCAGTGGGGCGGAGCCCACAGCAGCTCAGCAACACCTCTGCAAGCAGATTGTGACTAGGCTACCTCCTTGCTGGGCAGGGCATCTCTGAAAAAAATCAGCAGCACATCAGGAACTTATAAATAAAGGCCCATGTTCCCAGGACAGAACACTGGGAAAAAAGGCAGTTATGAGTTCCACTGCAGCAGACTTAAACATAACTGCCCAGCAGCTCTGAATGGAACAATGGTGCTCACAGCTCAGCACTTAAGCTCCTAAAGGGGACAGACTGTCTTCTCATGCAGCTCCCTGACCCCCATATATTCAAAGAGACACCTAATAATGGAGAGCTCAGGCTGACACTGGGGGGTATCCTTCTGGGATGAAGATAACAGAAAAAGAAACTGGCAGCAATCCTTACTGTTCTGCAGCTGCTGCAAGTGATACTCAGGCAAGCATGGTCTGGAGTGGACCTCAAGCACTCCTACAGCAGAGGGGGCTGACTGTTAGAAGGAAAACTGAAAGACACAAAGAAATAACTTCATCCTCAACAAAATGGACATCCACTCAGAGACTCCATCTGAAAGTCACCAACTACAAAGACCACAGGTAGATCAACCCACAAAGATGGGAAGAAACCAGTGCAAAGAGAATGAAAACACCCAAAACCAGAATGCCTCTTCTCCTCCAAGGGATCACAACTCCCTACCAGCAAGGGGACAAAGCTGGATGGAGAATGAGTCTGATGAATTGACAGAAACAGGCTTCAGAAGGTGAGTAATAACAAATTTTTCTGAGCTAAAAGACCATGTTCTAATCAAATGCAAATAAACTAAGAACCTTGAAAAAAGGTTTGATGAAATGCGAATGAGAATAAACAGCTTAGAGAAGAATATAAATGACCTGATGGAGCTGAAAAACACAACATGAGAACTCCATGAAGCATATAACCTTTCATTAGCCGAACTGACTAAGCAGAAGAAAGGATACCAGAGATTGAAGATCAACTCAACGAAATAAAATGAGAAGGCAAGATTAGAGAAAAAAAAGTAAAAAGGAATGAGCAAAGGCTCCAAGAAATATGGGATTATGTGAAAAGACCTAATCTAATTTGATATGTGTGCCTGAATATGACGGAGAATATGAATCCAAGCTGGAAAACACTCTTTAGGATATTATCCAGGAGAACTTCCCCAACCTAGCAAGGCAGGCCAATATTCAAGTCCAAAAAAACAGAGAATACCACAAAGATATTCCTCAAGAAGAGCAACCCCAAGGCACATAACCATCAGATTCACCAGGGTTGAAAAGAAGGAAAAAATGCTAAGGGCTGCCAGAGAGAAAGGTCAGGTTACCCAGGAAGGGAAGCCTATCAGACTCACAGTGCGTCTCTTGGCAGAAACCCTACAAGCCAGAAGAGAGTGGAGGCCAATATTCATCCTTAAAGAAAAGAACTTTCAACCCGGAATTTATATCCATCCAAACTAAGCTTCATAAGTAAGGGAGAAATAAAATCCTTTATGGACAAGCAATTACTGAGATATTTTGTTACCACCAGGCCTGCCTTACAAGAGCTCCTGAAGGAAGCACTAAACATAGAAAGGAACAATCAGTACCAGCCACTGCAAAAACATACCATAATGGTAAAGAGCATCGACACAATGAACAAACTGTGTCAACTAATGGGCAAAACACCCAGCAAACATCAAAATGGCAGGATCAAATTCACACATAACAATATTGACCTTAAATATAAATGGGCTAAATGCCCCAATCAAGAGACACACACTGGCAAATTGGATAGAGTCAAGACCCATCGGTGTGCTGTATTCAGAAGACCCAAATCAAGTGCAAAGACACACTTGGACTCAAAATAAAGGGTAGAGAAAGACTTACCAAACAAATATAGAGCAAAAAAAAGCAGGGTTTGTAATCCTACTCTTTGATAAAATGGACTTTAAACCAATCAAGATCAAAAGAGACAAAGAAGGGCATTACATAATGGTAAAAGGATCAATGCAACAAGAAGAGCTAAATATCCTAAATATATAGGCACCCAGTACAGGAACATCCAGACGCATAAAGTAAGTTCTTAATAACCTACAAAGAGACTTAGACTCCCACACATTAATAGTGGCAGACTTTAATACTCCACTGTCAATATTAGATCAAAGAGAGAAAATTAACAAGGATATCCAGGACTTGAACTCAGATCTGGACCAAACGGACCTAATAGACATTTACAGAACTCTCCATCCCAAATCCACAGAATATACACTCTTCTCAGGACCACATCTCACTTACTCTATAAATGACAATATAATTGGAAATAAATCACTCCTCAGTAAATGCAAGAGAACAGAAATCATAACAACCAGTCTCTCAGACCACAGTGCAATCAAATTAGAACTCAGGATTAAGAAACTTACTGAAAACTGCACAACTCCAAGGAAACTGAACAACCTGCTCCTGAATGACAACTGGATAAATAATAAAGGCAGGAATAAAGATATTCTTTGAAACCAGTGAGAACAAAGACACAATACACAGAATCTCTGGGACACATTTAAAGCAGTGTCTAGAGGGAAATTTACAGCAGTAAATGCCCACATGAGACACGAGCAAAGATCTAAAATCGACACCCTATTGTCATAATTAAAAGAACTATAGCAGCAAGATCAAACACATTCAAAAACTAGCAGAAGACAAGAGAGAACTAAGATCAGAGCAGAAGTGAAGGAGATAGACACACAAAAAGAGTCCTTGTAGGACTCTTGTAGGTCTCAGAAATTTACTCCATTAGACAACAGGCTCATCAATAGCTCTTTCCTACGTAAGTCCATCTCTATTCCTGACTTCTGCTTATATGGCTGAGGGGATCCATCAGTCACATTCCCAGTTTCTTTTATGAGCCTACCATGTGACTGAATACTCCGACTTTTTTATCCTTCCAAACTACTAGCAAAAAGTTGATCATTGATCCACACACCCTTGGTATTTGTGCACGGCATGCTTCCCTGCTTCTTTTTTTCCCCTTTTTTCAGCATGCTTTCCTGACAGAGAAACTCCTAATTTCAGCATCTTTTACAATTTGGATAGGCTGAAAACTTTCCAAATAACAAAGTTCTAATTCCTTTTTCCTGATAGTTCTCTCAATCTATTTCTTTTCTCTTTTATTTTAATAAGCAACAAGAAGAAACTGGGTCATATCATCAATACTTTACCTGGAAATCTACCTTGGTGAATAACCAGTTTCATTACCTACAAGTTCTGCTTTCTATGTAATCATAGGACACTATTTAGTCAAGCTTTCTGCCACTATAGAACAAAGTTCTCTTTTCCTCTAGTTTTGAGTAACAAGTTCTTCATTTTCTTCCAGCTTCTCACCAGCAGCACTTTAAATGTCATTTTTCTACCACCAATCTGTTTATGAGGATTTATTTACATGTTCTCCAAGACAATATAGGTTTTCACTATTGTGCTTCTTAGTTGCTTTGGAGTCCATAATAGCAGAGTAGTCAATATCCATATTTATACCTACCGTCTATTTAAGGCAATCTAGGTTTTTGCAATCATGCCCCTCAAAGTTCTTCCATCTTCTGCCCAGTGCCCAATTCCAAAATCACTACCACATTTTTGGTATTTACATAGCAAAATCTCACTTCTAGATACCAAAATCTTTGTTAGTTTCTTATTGCTGCTATAGCAAATTATTTTTTTAAATAACACAAATTCATTATCTTACAATTCTGAATATTTGGAAATCGAGTTTCCAAATATCTGGGTACTGTGGTTTGGCCTAGTTTACATACAAAATTAACCATTACACATAATAACAGATTTCAGGGATTAGGAAATGAACATCTTTGTAGATCCACTATTCTGTGTAACACAGTGATGTCATAGAAATGTAAAGAACAAAAGGAGTAAAATAAGCAGACAAAATGGCATGAAGGGGAACGTGAGCTATAAATAGAGTTGTAGAAAACATTTCATATAGATATAATTTACAACAGTGTGGAGAGGATAGATGGGAATGCAGATGTCAAAAAAGTGGCAAGAAACAAAGCTCAGAGATGGCCAAATTATATACATAAAGGATTCGTCTTCATAAAGGATTTTTATTTTTACCCTAAAGTAAATCGTTAGGTATGAATGGTGAGAATACCTGTGCTAAGTCAGTGATGAATTTAAGTAGGGAAAGATGAGCACATCATTGTGCTTGAGAAAGACCTTTCTGGTGCCAGTGAAAAGTCCTGATTCTATGGAGAACTATTGAGGGTAAGGAAAAGACAAACAAGGACTGAACCAACACTGTAGCAATGGGACTGAGGGAAGGTGCTCAAGGCATACTCAGTAAGACTTGGTGATTGATTAAAGATGATAAATCATTAAAAATATGCCTACAAGGCCGGGCGCGGTGGCTCAAGCCTGTAATCCCAGCACTGTGGGAGGCCGAGGCGGGTGGATCACGAGGTCAAGAGATCGAGACCATCCTGGTCAACATGGTGAAACCC
>NW_016107864.1:270560-277750 GCF_001604975.1 Cebus imitator
AAAATATGCCTACAAGCATTTGAAAGATTATGTTCAAGTCTAAGACAGAAATGTTATTATAAGCACAATTGATTATATTATTAAAGACAATGTAGGCATCTGGCAATGTTTTGTTAGAGTGATGATATTTGATTATATTCTAGGAAAATGTCATGGTTGATTGGTAGGAAATGATGGTGGTTTCTCATTACTGAAAAGTATCAAGGGAAATTTAAAGAGTCTGTAGGCAAAAGACCTCTCTTTGGTAGTCCCAAGGTAAGAGTAGAAAGCAGCATTTGATGATAACCCTAAGAATAAAGCTGAAGCAATAGAAGTCTCCCAACCTTCTAAGAGAGATGAAATGAGAGGGAAAATCATGGTTAGGATTCAAAATCTTAGTAATAATGACAACCTTTATTGAGTATGTTGTCAGGCTCCAGCAAAAAAAATTTGCATATGTATGGTTTAATCTATATTTATATATACCCAGTATAGTATATATTTGCTGTCAGTATTGCCATATTAATGAAGTAATTGAAGTTTAGAAACCTGACACCTTACCCTAAATCACATAGTAGAAAAAAACGAGTTCAAACTCAGACCTCTCAGACTCTGAAAACTGTTCTCTTAAGAGAGGCAGGTTTCATGCCTATTGACAGTCTTACTTGGCATAAGCATGGACCAAATAGCAGATATGGTGTAATATACAAGATGTACATTACAAAGAAGGGAACAACAGACACCTGGAAATACTTGAAAGTGAAGGGTGGGAAGAGGGTAAGGACAGAAAAACTGCCTATTAGGTACTATGCTTATTAACTGGGTGACAAAATAATCTGTACACCAAACCCCCATGATACACCGTTTACATATATAACAAACCTACACGTGTACCCCTGAAGCCAAAATTTAAAACAAAAACAACTGTGCAGCCTAGAGACTCAGAATTGCTGCTCCAAATGCCCAGTGGCTAGCTGTGTGACACTGAGCAACCCTTGACTCTTTCTGTTCAACTTTCCTCGTCTGGAAGTTAGATCTATGTTTTCTACCCACCAACTAATAAACCACTAGAGCAAGTTGTTTACCCTTTGGTGATTACTCTTTTCACCATTCCCCTCTGTAGGAGTTTGGGGCTCAGATTCCCCTTCTTGTGCCACATTCCATATCCCACCTGGTAGATGGTGACACTGAAGTTGAAGTATGATTTGATTTGCAAACTATCAGACACAGGACCTTTGAAGTCCCTTCTTGATCATAAAGTCTACTAATGAGCTGCAGCTGACAATACTTCCTTTTTTTTGGAAACTGTAAGTATATTCATCTGTGAAAAAGAACTTCTATACTGAGACACTTTTGAAGCTGCATTTCATTTTGCACAAAGGAGAAATTTCACTGAAGGAAAAAAAAATAGGCCTGGGGAGAATTTGTTCTCTGTGGGAGAGGTTAAAGAAATTCTAAAGTGTCTTAACAATGGCATGTAAACAATATAGAATCATTCCAGACTTTGGGACATTTTCATACTCTGAAATTAGCTATAGAGAGTGGATGAAAGAAAAGGCGGCTTCCTATAGTGAATCCAGACAAAACTATTTGATATTCACAAAGCTCTTTAGTCCTGAATCCCCCAAAAAACATATTGTTTATTTGACTTAGAAATTCAATTTAATTTAACAACAGCTGCCACTTACATAGAAGTTGCAGGTAGACTTTTAGAGGTAAACAGTACAGTACAGAAACTATTATGTGTGGGAATCATACCCTGTGACAAGCTAAAAAGCAGTATCTTCCTTTAGCAGCAGCGTATGACAGGGTTTGGTACTGTTAAAACAACTCAAGTTCCTCATAATTGGGAAATTGCCTCTTTTGCACAGTCCATCAGACACTCACTTGGCTGTACTTAATGGAAGATGCTGATGGAAAGCTACAAAAGTGCCACTGGGGTGACATTCCATTTAAAGTCACCCCAGACAGATATTGTGAGCTTTCCAAGGGGAGGCATAAACACCCGGCTGGAAGCAGGCAAGATGATAGCACAAAACTTAACAATTCAGAAGAGAGTTCCACAGCCCAGTAGCTGAGGGATGAGGCTCTGTGGGTAAGTAGAATCTTTGCTGTTTGCAGATGGATTTTGTGTCCCTCTCACAAGACCTGCCTAAGCCCTGCCTGCTCCCTGGAGAAAGAGCTCAGAATGCAAAAACAATGTGAACTTTTACTGACTGAGAATTTATGTAAGCAAAAATAAGGATTGGAAAGAAAAACAAAACCCTTTGTATAATGGTATGGAAACAGGATTAGAAAAGAGGAGCATGACTGTATTTGTGACCTCTGATAATATTAGCCTCTATTTTGTCATCAATGAATGAATGGCCTTAGACGATATAAAAGTTAGCCCTTAAGGTTTATTTCTGTGAGTAATTGTTTATTTTAGTTGAAGAGAAGAATTTAAGGTGGGGGGGGGAATAACAAGAGTAAATGTAAATAAATTAGTAGGTCTTTCTAAGAAGTAAAAGGGCCTAAGTTGATCATGATAATTGTTGATAACAAGACATTCTACCTACTGATCCCCTTTAAAAATAAATAAATACATTTAAGGAGTACAAGTACAATTTTGTTACCTGGATATATTGCATAATGGTGAAGTCTAGACTTTTAATATAGCCACAGCCTGAATAATGAACCTTATACCCATTAAGTAATTTCTCATCCCTTAGCCTCCTCCCATCTTCCCACTCTTCCTAGTCCAAAGCCTATTATTTCACACTGTACACCCTTGTGTACACATTATTTAGCTCCCACTTGAATCTGTTTCCTGAAATCCATTCTGTTATCTGCTCATCACCTGTACATTGTCTCAACCATTAAAAAACTTTCCCATGGATTGCCCTGTCTTTATTCGTATCATTTTCCAGTTTGTTTCCACACTGCAGCCAGAGATATATTTTTCCAAAATAAAATTCTGTTCATATCACTCTCTTGCTTACAAATCGTAAATAGTTCACTGTTGGCCTCAAAAAAAAAAAAAAAAGAACCTCAAAGTCCCTAGCATGTTGCATAATGCATTTTGTGACATGACCTTAAGGGAGTTCCATTCAAAGTTGCAGGACTAGAGAACAAGCCTCCAGGACTGAGGTGCTCTCAGAAAGTGTTCTTGGGACAGAGAACAGGAGTCATGTATTAAAAGAGGTGCACAGAAACTAGCAAGAATGCCTAACATAAAACTGAAGGGTTGAGAACAAAAGTCTAAGGCCCAGAAGTAAATTCAAAAAGTCTGAAGCAGAGCAAACAGAAATGGTGCAAAGACTGGGCAAAGGAGAAGCTTTGGAGGAATGTAAAGGTGGGATTCTTCACAAACCTGCTGCCCTAGTGTCTTCTGGGGACAGAAGTGATGATGTAAAGGAGCCAAGAGGACTGGAGACTGCACCCCTTTCCAGCCTCAACTCTTGCCACTTGCCTTCATCTATGCTGTCCTCCAGCCATGCTCAGCTCCTCTGTGGTCACTGAAAAATACTCCATGCTCTTTCACATGACTTCACCCATGCCTTTCCATTCTGGAGTAGACATGTTTTCTTCTGCCTAATAAACTTATTGAATCTTTAAGACTTGGCATAGATTTCAAACACTGAATAGACCCTTCCAGAGGCCCTGAAATAGTTCATTGTCCCTTCCCTATGTCTCCACAGAACCTCACACATACCTAAAGGGTATCAAATAGTATATACCCTTATTGTTTGTTAATGTGGCCATATCCACACCAGATTGTGAGTTTCTGGAGTATAAAGATATGCCTTCTTCAACACACTAAGTATAGGAGAGGGAGATCAACAGACTAAGATCCCTTAAAGACAGTCATCTTTCTCATAAATGAAATCGAGGCACTAAAATAGAGCTCTACATTAAGTAGTAGTATTTTTCTGGCTTCAAGTGACCTCAGGGAAACTTTTCTTCTGATTACAAACAGTTATACCCACAAGAGGGACACCTGTGTGGAAAAGAACAATAAGCTAAAGAAGCAGGGATCAAAATACTAGAGACTTGGGGTAAACAGTAACCTGCTTTCAGCATCATGTAGAGTTTGAAATTTGGTTTTATGCTGCCTTCCACAGCAAGATGACGTAAGCTGCCTAGTCTGTCTTCCTGTCAATTTTGATTGGCAGGGTAGGGGGGATAAACAGTAAAGAGAGCTGGAGTTGGATCTGGCACTGCTTACATCACACCAATACTTTCCTTTGGGTGAGAGGCTACATATCTAGAAAGGTGGATCTGGGGAGAGAAAGCATTTGGAAAACATGAATATAAAAAATTCTAAAGTTGGTAAGTTTTTCATTGCTCCATTATCTTTCTGGGATGAGAAAAACACTTTGCTGTAAAAAAGGAATTCAATTTAAGTAAATTCAATTCTGCAAATACTTACTAGGTTTCTGCTGGGATAAGAGGTCCTGTGCTAAGTTGAGGAAAATCTAAACTTGAACAGGAAAAGACAATCAAAAGACATACAGATAGATCAGATGTTGAAATTATTTAACACAGATATTAAAGCACACATAATAAAAATGAGAACATTACAAATAGTCCTGTAACAATTAAAAATAGAAATATTACCAAATAAATAATAGATATAATTTTAAAACCAGAAGATGCAAAACACAAAACAAAACAAAGTATTCACCGCTTTTCTTTAACATATTAATAGCATTAGAAATTGTAGCCAGCAAAATACGGTAAGAAAAAATGAATAAAGGGCATATAAATTTAAAAGGAACACAGAGTGCTATCTTTCTTCACAGATGACATGATTGCATACATAGAAAATTCCAAACTATCTACCAAAAAAATGCTAAAAATTATGAGTGAGTTCAGCAAGTTTGCAAATACAAAATCAACACTCAAAAGTTAATTGCATTTCTACATACTAGCAAAATTAAAAACAAAATGGCATTTATTTTGCTCCATAGGGTATAAATATAAAACTCTTGCACAAGATGTATATGATAAAAATTATAAAATACTAATGAAAATAAAAAAGATGACCTAGACAGAGATATATTGTATTTATGGATTGAAAGACTGAAAATAGTAAATATGAATTCTCCCCAGATTGATCTATAGTTTTAACAAAATTTCTATTAAAATCCTACCAAGAATTTTTGTGAATATAGACAAAATTATTACAAGACATACACAGAAGTTAAAGGACCTAGAATAGCTAAAACAATTTTGAAAAAGAATAAAGTGAAAGGAATCACCTTAACTACTGTTAAAACTTATTACACAACCACAGTAATGAAGACAATGTAGTTTTGGCAGATGGATAGATGCATAATTCAATGGGACACAACAAAAAGCTCAGAAATAGCCCCACACAAATACCACCAACTGATTTTTGACAAAGGTCCAAGAGCTAATTTGGTGGAACAACTATAGACTTCAGAAAGAGGTGCCAGATTAATCAGACTGGGGGTGGGAAGCACCTTAATTTAAAGAAGAAAGAAAAGAAGAAAACATAGGAGAAAATCTTTAGGACCTAGTACAATATGAAGTGTGCTTATACTTAACACAAAAGCATGCTCCACAAAATGTGAAACTGATAAATTTTTTTTAAGCAAAAACTTTTTCTCTGTAGAAGACCCTCTGAAGGAGATAAAGACAGTAACATACAGGCTGAGAGAAGACACTTATCAACTACATATCCAACAAAGGAACAGTATCTAGAATACATAAAGAATCCTCAAAACACAGCAGTAAAAAATCACAGAATCCAACTAGAGATGAGCAACAGACATGAAGAGATGGTAATAAACATAAAAAGATGTTCAATATATTTAGCCATTAAAAAAAGACAAATTAAAACTGCAGTGAGAAACTATCAGACATCTAACAGAATGACTAAAATGAAAACTTGTAGTACCAACAAATGCTGATGATGCAGAGAAACTGAATCATTTGTGCAATGCTGATGGGAATATAAACTGGTACAACCGGCCTGGAAGAACAAGACAGTTTCTTATAAAACTGGGTGAAAGATATATGGTATTTCCTGGACTTTTTTTTTTTTTTGGCAATCTCCTATGAATTATTACAAAGCAAAAATATTTAAAATATATATTTACTGTTATATTGTGTGTGATCATGTTTAAACCTTCTTAATTGACTTCCTATTGTGGAAAATGAAGATTTTAACTTCCTTTTATTCTCCTTTTCCCTTCATCCCCCTCTTCCCTTCATCTCCCTCTTCCCCCATTATAGTTATTATGACAATTATTGGCTAAATCTGTGTTTAGTATTTGTGTCATTATGGTATTGTAAATAGTATTCATTGACCAAACAGGTGGCCTATTATCACATTTCTTTTCTTGAATAAATTCCTACTTATACTGGTATTAAAACCACCTCTTTTTTCCATTTGTTTAAATATATAGCTACATCTTTGCCCCACTTTTTCAAAAACTATATGCAATTTTATATACAGAACACCTGTCAGATAACCAATTCCATTTCCCCCTTAGTGACTTCGCTGACATTCCCTGTCCTATACTCTGCTCTGGATTCTAGTCTATAGAGGTCCTGCTGCATGGTGGAAGACCTGAAAATTCTGTCATCATTCTGGGAATTCTCACTTGCCTCCTGCGTTTGTACCCTGCTTCCTCAATTTGATGTTGCCCTGTCTTAGTTTACTCCCTTTTTTTTTGGTGGTGCATATATCTAGCAGCTTTCTGAGAAGACATGCATCCAGACAAATATTTTATATGGCTGAAACTATTTTAAATTTGCCTTATACCACGTTATTTAGCTGGGCATATGATTCCACACAGAAAAAAATTTTCTTCTGAAAATTTAGATTAGTATATAAGAATAAAAAGTTAATGCATTTATCTATAATTTTTTATTCTTAATATAAATAATCTTAATTTTATACATCTTTATATATACTGTTTTTACTGTCTAGATCAATTTAAAAGGAACCTTTATTATTGGTATTTGTAAATTTATGATTATTTCTTTTGGTGAATTCTCAGTGGGTCTCTTACACTAGGAAACTTCTAAGAACTTTTCCTGTATTATTTCTTTGATAAATTCTGTCTTTTGGTTTCCTGCTCCTGCAGTTCCCAAAGTCCACTGGTTAAACAACGTCTTCTAAACTGATGCCCCAAATTCTATTTCATCTATTTTTATCTCAGGTTTTTTTGTTTTGTTTTGTTGCTGTACTTTGTGGA
>NW_016107864.1:277760-328516 GCF_001604975.1 Cebus imitator
ACGGAGTTTCACTCATGTTACCCAGGCTGGAGTGCAATGGCGCGATCTCGGCTCACCGCAACCTACACCTCCTGGGTTCAGGCAATTCTCCTGCCTCAGCCTCCTGAGTAGCTGGGATTGCAGGCATGCACCACCATGCCCAGCTAATTTTTTGTATTTTTAGTAGAGACTGGGTTTCACCATTTTGACCAGGATGATCTCGATCTCTTGACCTCGTGATCCACCCACCTCAGCCTCCCAAAGTGCTAGGATTACAGGCTTGAGCCACTGCGCCCAGCCTGTGGATGATTTTAATTGACTTTATATTCTAAACATTTTACACTTTTAAAAATTTTTGATACCATATTATAGTTTCTGATAACTTCTTGCTTTTTGAATGTTTTTTAAAGAATCTGGATTACAACCCACTGATACAATATCTTACTGTATCTCTGTGGCTATTAATTACAATATTTCATTTTTTTTCTATTTCTTGTATTTTCTGTGATCTTTCCAAGTACCTCTTTTCTTTCTGTTTGCTTTATTTCTTTTATTTTTAAATATGCCCCACAATGTTTAGTGATTGTTTCTCATTCACATTTAAAACAATGAGAGCTAGTTGAAAGTTTTGTGCATAAATTCAGGGCTTCGTAATTGGTATATATCACTCTATACGGTCCAGGAAATATTTTAGACTTTTTACTACAATGCTCCAAATTTCAGTATATGTAGTCCTCGTCTCTGAATCGGTTATGTTTTCTTTCACTTTTCCTCCAGAGGAGAATCCTTTAAACTTCTATGGGGAGATACAAGCCAAGCTACTGACATTTTGAAGCTGGTTGAAAAAATGGATCTGGGATGGGAAATCTTACCTTCAACATAGACTTTAACCAAATGTCTGTGATATGCTTTGGATATTTGTCCCCTCCAAATCTCATGTTCAAATGTTACTTCCAATGTTGGGGATGAGACCTAGTGGTAAGTATTATATAATGAGGGTGGATCCCTCATGAATGACTTAGCACCATCCCCTTGGTGATGAGTTATTGCCCAGCTCACACATGATCTCTTTAATAGAGTGAGGCACATCCTCCTTCTCTTTCTTGCCCCTACTCTTACCATGTGATGTGCCTGCTCCCCCTTCACCTTCTACCATGATTGTAAGCTTCCTGAGGCCCAAAAGCTGAACAGATTACTGGCACCATGCTTCCTGTACAACCTGAAGAACGATGAGCCAAATATACCTCTTTTCTTTATGAATTACCCAGCCACAGGAATTTCTTTACAGCAATGCCAAACCTGACCAATACATAATGTTTTAAGTACAGAGCTTTACTGTTTTGTGGAGTGTCCCCAAATCCATAGCTTTTCTGTTTCAGACTCTCAAGAAAATACATCTGCAGTTTTTTTCACTCATGGAGGAGTGGGCTAAGTCCTCCTGTGAAGACTTTAAAATAGTCCTCCTGTGGTCAGCCCAGCCAGAAATCTCAATATTTTTTTTAACTTGGAAAAGAAAAAGAATGCAGTTATTAACTCTGCTCCTATTAGGTCTCTGACACTATGTTGCCACCATATTTATATTATCTTATTTAATCTCCCATACCTTATAAGATACGTTATTCCTATTTTAAAGAAGAGGAAGCTAAAGCTCAAGTGGCTAATTAAGTTTCTCAGCATCACACAATTAGAGTTCAACATAATTTATTAATAATAAATTTGATAGATTATTGGGGTTCTTCACTCTTTTTATCAAAGTTTGTATAAAAGTTCCTAGGTAGGGCATCAGAGTATTAGAAATCCCTTGTGTATCAGCTGTTGTGGATGGCTTCTTAGTTGTTCATGGACCTAACACACATGATCCTGCCTTGCTGACTCCCTAGGGCAAATGCATATTTTCTAAGTTGAGTGACAGCAATGGCTGCCATGTAGATAGCATGCAGCTATCCTTAGCTGCCCTACACAGGCATATGCTCTGTGGTCTGGAAAACATTCTGGGGGGTGAATCATAACAGGACATGAGAACTTGCTGTTTTCAGAACCTATCAACCTTGATCTCTTTCCCAGGCTAAGGAAATCTCTCTAAAATATTTATACCACCGTCATCTCTGTCTTTCAGGACATAACATAATTTCTATACATTTAAGTCTTTTACAGAAAAATAAACAAAGGTGATAGATCTAAGAAGCTTCTGTTTTCCACTCTAGAGAAAATGATGAGGAAATGAATTAGCCTAATCAAATATTTTTTGAAATGGGAGATGAAAAAATGGCAAACCAAACAATTTAATATCTGATCAATTTTTCTGACACATAAATACTAACTTTGAAAATCTAATCATTTCAGTGAACTCTGTACAACGCCACTGGTTTTAAAATTATGTCTTTTTGTTGGTTGTTGAAGCCACTCTCATATACAATGTGAATTGCTTTTTTTTTTTTTTTTTTTTTTTTATTTTTTTTTTTTTTTTTTTTTTTTTTTTTTTTTTTTTAGAGTTTTTCTATTTCTCTAGACTTCCCTTCCAGATGTCTTATGATGCTGTGTTATGACTGTTTTTTCTCTGAATTTCTTGAAATCTGATTCCTAGGGCTGGATGTGGTGGCTCATGCCTGTAATCCAAGCACTTTGGAGGCCAAGGCAGGCGGATCACTTGAGGTCAGGAGTTCAAGAAATCTGATTCCTAAAGCAAACTTCAGGCTATGCTTACTCTTTCCTGCTCTTGCTGTTACAAACCAACAACATGTGGCAGCTCTCTACAGCCCAATCTCTTTCACTTCACTAAATGTTTAGGCCTCAAGTGTCAGTTCCCCCTGGATTCTTTCTCTTTCTCAGGAACAAAATTATCAAAAAGGCAATCAAGAACCCGTTACTATTTTAGCTGAAGGAGTGCTTTTGCAGAAGCCATGGGATTGGCTTTGCGTCCTTCTTTGGTTGGTGTATGGCAGATGCACCTGACAACAATAACAGCATATCCTGAGAATGACCCTATAGTCTAAGAAGAATATGTGTTCAGAGCTCTGAGCTAAGGAATCTGAGCGTGGCCAACCTGAAGACTGATGTCTTTATTATCTATGAGGAGCATCTGAACCCTCAGTCCATCCCGTGGAATACATGCCACATAGAGGATCGAGGCCCTTTGGGCTTAAATGAAGGCTGCCAGGTGGAGGTTGCTAAGGAGAAGGTGCTAAGTGAAAATGCTATATAAACTTCATACTTTTTACAAGTGGTTGCAGTTCTTCGGTCCGGCCTGCCACGACTGGACCACCCTGCATGTAAGTCCCCTCAATAAACCCTAGGTCTTATTCACTGGCTTCAGGCCTCTTCTTTGGCCTTGCAAACATGATGTTATCCCCACTGAAGTAAATAGGGGTTGAGCATGACAGTCAAGACATGTTGTTTATTTCTGTCATGGGTCTCTGCTGCATGTACAGCCACTATGATGTCACTTCTGTTCCTCTTCTGCTATGCCTGTGAAAATATACACTAAATTCTAATTGGAAGATTTCCACAGTATACACACTTTTATATACAGTGGAACCCTGCCTCACTGTAAGGTACATGGTTGTGCTTTGGTCAAGGATGGACAGAGGTGGATATCCAGGCCTGCATGACTCAGCAAGTTTGAGGAACAGGTGTGCCCCTCTATCTGGTAGATAACCTGTTTGTGTAAATTCATACTTGGCTCTGAGCCACTATTGTCTATAAAAGGTATAATTGCCCTGCTAATGCTGTACAGGGGCTCTTGGGGCTCAGCTTGTTTCAGCATGGCTTTGGTGCTAGTGCCCAGAGAAACAGCTAAGCTGCTGACCATGAAGGCAAGGGAGAGCCGGCCATGCAGCTGCAGGCATGGGGGCAGCAGGAGCCATAGAGCCCGAGCAGACGGCCAACATAAAGGTTCACAGTGTAAAGAGCTAGTTTAAGTAAGCTGTTAATGAGAGCTGCTGCTGAATAAAACCATATTCACCTGCCTATGGCCCCCCAGGTGTTCTTTCTGCCCATCCATCCACTCCCTCAGACCCAGCATAAGCTGGACCTGGATCCCACGATCTAACAATTGGCAATGTCACTGGGATGAGGTGAATGGGTCTCAGTCCCTGAGGGCTCCTGGGTCAGCTATGAGGCTGCAGCATGAGCTGTGGTACCCCGTGGCAGTGGTGCTGCTTGGATGGGTCCCAGTGGAAATATGGGAGACTGTGGATGGGTCTCTTGTGAATGTGGAGAAGGCACTGAAGCACCTAGAAGTGCACAGCATTGAGAAGAAACATGCCGTGACAAGCAGAGTCAGATGGACGTTTGTAACTGTGCTGTAGGATGCGCATGCCCAGTCCTTGTGAGATGCAATGCAGGAAGGAGGAAGAACCTCCATTGCAGGCTCACCCAGTGATCTAACAGAAAATAAAACAGGAGCGGCTGGTGGGGCCCAAGGGTGAGCCAGAGACCCCCTACTGTGGTATAACACATTACCTATGGTTCCTGTGTTCCTAAGTTGTGGGAGTTAAGCACGTAATGTCGGCAGTCATGTACAGACCTAGTGCAAGTCATTTGGAAGAAGGACATTGCTGCATGGCCCAGTCCTGCCCAAGCGTTCTAGTTCAAAGAGTACCTGCTGCAGCTGGTAGGAGTGTAAAGCCTTCTATCTGATAAGAGAGCTTGTCGAGATGCGCAGCTTGTAGGGGGCACTGGAAAACCAGAGCGATCTTTGGACTTGGCAGTCTGCTCGTCCCTGAACCCGGATAAATTTTCAGGCAAGGCTGGATTTATTAATGGCTATGAAGACCAGTCAGTGAAAGTGAAACCTGTGACTTTGCATCTTGGCATCAGCCACTTGGCTCTCCATTTAGGTGTTGTGTATGTCTCTCCCATACCTGGGGCTGGATGTTTTGCACGGCTTGGCAGCTGTGATGTCTGTCATGGACTTGATGGACCGTTTCACAACAGAACTTGGACAGTCCACAGAGAGCCAGGAAGTTTGCCTTCATGGGAAGGCAACAATGAACTTTTACGGTGTAGCTGCAGGGCTTTGGATGGCCCCACCATATGTTGTGGTTTTGTTGATAATGTTATATTAACCTCTGATTCTCTTGCAGGTTTAAAAGTGGCAGTGCCCCCTCTTGCCTGGAATTGGGGTGATGAGGTTAAGACAGCCTTTCTGTGTAGTAAACCAAGGGTGCCCATTTATACTAGATGTACATATAACCACAGCTATTTCTGGCTTGGGCCTATAGCAGTTCATGGAGTCATTGGAAGCACTAGTGGACTGTTAGTCTCAGCTGTGGAAGGGAGCTGAGCTCTGGTGTTCATCAATAAACAGTTAGTGATAGCGGGATGGTTGTGTTCCTGGGTAACCATCCCCTGAACTGGGAAAGCAGTTAGTGACTGCATTTGCTGCCCTTCAGGCTCATAAGAGCATGGTAGGATGGGTTAAGTCATCATGCAGACAACTTACCCAGTAGCAGGATGGGCACGTTCATGGGTAACTGCCCCCTGGACAGGGATGGCACAGACATCCACTTCAGTGAAGTAGGGTACCTACTTAGAGCAGCAGAGTATGCTGAGTGCAAGTCCCTTAGCAGCAGAGTAGGCCTGTAGTCCTAATGCAAAATCAGGCCATGGGGCCCGAGGCACCCCGAGACCCTGAGCCTTCTCCATTAGAAATGGTGTCCCCCTATTTCTAATAGGGCATGGTACACAGCTAGGTCTGGACTGCTGATGCAGCCCAGCCTAGTACTGACACCATATGGCTTAAAACCAGGTGTAGGCAAAGTTGCCAATAAGCTAAACACAGGGCAATGTGGATGTTAATCACCAAGGAGGTGACACCTATGGTAATCTGCACCAAGAGCTGGGCAGTTGAGCAAAGCTTGTGTAACAGATCTGCATGCCCAGAAGCTTATGTATGTATCAGGCCTGAGTATCCAAACCTTATGTGTCAGCCTTATGTGATAAGCCCATAGGTATATACTGGGCCTGTGTGCCCAAACTTTTATGTATAACCTGTGTGTCCAAAACCTATGTTTCCCTTGGCCTAGCTGGTGGGGTATAAGGTGCATGGTTATGCTTTGGTCAAGGATAGGCCAAGGCAGATATCCAGGCCTGCAGGACTCAGTGAGTTTGGCGTGCAGGTGCACACCTCCATTTGTTATATAACCTATTTGTGTAAGTTCATACTTGGCTCTGAACCACCATTGTAAAAGGTGTAGCTGCCCTGCTAACACTGTGCAGGGGCTCTTCGGTCTCAGCTTGGCTCAGCATCGCTCTTGTGCAAGCACTGGTGTCCAGAGAAAGAGAGAGAGCCAAAGCTGTCTGTGTTAAAGACAGAGGAGAGCCACACCATGGCTAACAGTGGTGCTCAGAGAGAAAGAGTTCAGCTTCTGACCCTGAGGCAAGAGAGAGCAGGCCGTGCAGCTGCAGGCGTGGAGGTAGCAGAAGCCACAGAGCCAAACAGCCAAGAAAAGATGCACAGAGTAAAGAGCTAATGTTAAGTAAGCTGTTGATGAGAGCTGCCGCTGAATAAAACTATATGCACCTGCCTATGTCTCCCCTCCTCCTCAGGTGTTCTTTCTGCCTATCCACTCACTCCCCTCGGACCACAGCATGGGCTGGACCAGGACCCCCAGATCTAACACTCCCACACTACAAAAATGTACTGTCTTTGGGATGGGTTCACCCTTAAGCCACCATTTTCCAATTTTGAGATCAACCCAGAAAGTCTCAGTAATTTTAGGAAGATTAATATTGATTGCCTGATGTGCTAATCTCAATTTCACAGGTGAATGTGAACATAGATCTTTTCTGGTCTTTTTTATTTTCTTTTTTTAGAATTATAAAATACTTGATATTTTTCTGTCTTTACATTACTCTGTATCTTATTTTCTCTTACCTTCTCCCTAGCTCACAGTGCTGTTAACTGACAAAAAATCTAGTAGACATTCTCAAAACTCATAATGCATAAGGAGAACCTGTAAAGCTAATTTACATGTTAACTCAGCGACTTCCAAACCCCTTTTCCTGCTGAGCTCCGTAAGTTGGTGACAAGGCCCAAGAACTGGTATTCTGCAGACCACATATTGAGAACTATTCCAGACAAGCAAGTTTCCCCTCACTTTAGTGAGATGAGCTACATTATCCAAGTTTCATCATTCTGATATCTTAGGCCATTGTCCAGAAACTCAGATGATTGACAATACCATCTCTGGGGCCAAATGTTCAACTCCACGATCATTTTTCTCTTTTAAAGTCCATGGATAGGAGAAAATGCTGAACATACCACCTGGGATCTGCAGTGTCTTTACTTCCTTCAACTTTCCACCCAAACCTCAGAAAGTATTCTATTTTCAAATACCACTAAGTCAGAAAGAGCAAGAAATGGTTAATGGTTTTGACACAACTTATCCTTCCCTATACAATACATGCTTTGGAAAAACAGGACATCTCCTAAAGGATAAAGATGTTTACCTTCATTTGCACCTAAATGAATTAGTAGAAAGTTAGTAATCACTGATAACGTGTCCCTGCCTCCTATGTTCAATGGCAAGACTTATTTTACCCAAAATTATTTAAAAATTATCCTTACTGGAGCATGTGTTTCTCCGGATTCAATTTATCTCAATCAGTGGTTTTAAACCAAGTACAATTGTGACACCAGGGGACATTTGGCAAAGTTTGGAGACATTTGTGTTTGTCATGAGTAAAGAATGGGGGAACTATCGGCATCTAGTGAGCAGAGACCAAGGATGCTGCTAAACATATTACAATGTACAAGACAACCTCCTACCACCAACAAACAGGAAATGTAAACAGTGCCCAGGCTGAGAAACCCTGCTATATATAAAACCAGCATCATATCTATCATAAATATGCAATAACTACCACGCACTTTCTATTCTTATTAAAAATATACATCACATTAGGTCAGTGTCATAACATTTCAAAATACATTCCGATGACTCAGCTTTTGGCTTCCTTATATAACTTTCTATCCCATACATTACTTTTTTTTACTTTTTCTGTATTAGAAGCATTATCATGAACATCTGTGTTTTTGTATCTCCAGCAACTATTTAGCGGAACAGCATCTCAGCTGCTGCATGTGACGTCTATCAGCCAGCCAATCATGAACTCCCAATAATCCTAAACACATGGGTGATAACAGGGCCCAGAGATAAGCCGGTCTTTTTCCACTGAGAATGACACACTTAAAATACACAGGAATACAAGAGCTTTGTAACGAAGTTGTCCACTATTGTCCGTAAAAGTGAGTAAGTTGTCCAGTGGTGCTACTCTAAAGAGAAGGGTTACACATTTCAAATGATGCGAGCTGCACTGAGTTCTTTATCTTTGAATTTTCACTAAATAACTTTTTCTGTTCCTAATCATTAAAGACTGATAAATGTTGCTAGTAGCCAAAGAACACAGTAAGATAAATGTTTCTTTTTTTTTTTTAGATGGAGTCTCACTCTGTTGCCCAGGCTGGAGTGCAATGGTGCAATCTCGGCTCACTGCAACCTCTGCTTCCTGGGTTCCAGCAATTCTCCTGCCTTAGCCTCCCGAGTAGCTGGGACTACAGACACACGCCACCATGACTAGGTAATTTTTGTATTTTACTAGAGACGGGTTTTCACCATGTTAGCCATGTTAGGGACAAGCTGCCTCAGAAAAGCCGCTCCACGCAAGCTGACCCACCCCCCCCCACACACACTGTAATTGCTCTGTAGCTGCATTCCTGAACTCCTATCTAGGTGCTACAATGAAGCAAAACCTGATTACACCTAACTGGGCAGCTCAGGGGAAGACAGGGAAAACAAATGTTTGTTACCCATACTTGTAAATTCCTGTTATACACACACCTGTAAAATCTTTTTTTTTAAACTGCCACCAGAAAAGTCATAGGATGATGCATTTTAAGTCTGTCAAAAGTTAACTATCTCTGTGCCTGTTACAAGCCGATAGATTATCTCAGTCCTGAAACTCCCTTATGCCCCTCTTACCCTTTGTAAATCCCGCTTTTTATAAGCTTGGGGCTGCACCTCTGATTGTTACAGGGAAGCCCAAGCGGTTAATAAAACTTGCTTGCCGAACTTTGGGTCTACTCTCCTTTCTCTCAGCGAACCTTACAGGTCAGGCTGGTCTTGGCCTCCCAAAGTGCTGGGATGACAGGTCTGAGCCACCACGCCTGGCGGGATAAATGTTTTCTTCACTGTTGATTTGCTGACACAGAGAAGAGTCTCCCAACTGCTTCACGTCTTCCTTTTGGAAGAAACTAGCTTGAATGTGTTCACAGTTAGTTGGGACTTACCTCTGGTGAGGAAAATTGTTGGGATGCATCCCTTAAAGTTCTGACACCCTTGCCTGAGTCCACTCAATAAACAGAATGTTTTATAGCGGGACTACTTAAAAGGTAGCCTGCCTTCCAGCAGGACCTGTAGCTTATTAGAAATGCAGATTATGAAATCACATGACTACCGTAGGTCTCAAATTTCAGCCTGCATAAAAATCACCTGGAAGTCTTGTAAAATGAAGAGCCTTAGGTTGCCCCCACAAAGATTCAGCAGGTGTCGGATAGGGCCCAAGAATTTTCTTTTCTATCCAGTTCCAAAGCTGTACTACTATTGCTGTTGGTCCTCAGACCACATTTAGAACAGCTCTGTGAGAACATGTCACTTTTTCTGCCTATTAATCTTTATCTTATCTGACATAAAGCTCAGCTGCTTCAGTTGCAAATAAAAAAACCCACCTGAAACGCACTTAAATAACAACATTGCAATTTAGAGGTTTGAGGGTTTCAGCTGTAGCTCAATTATATTGCTAACTACCTGTTTCTTTCCAAGTAAATGACCTCTTTTTGAATATTGCTAAAAACTGTGAAGCAGTCAGGTCTGGTGTGGATGTGTTTACTAAAGCGCTCACTACGCAAATTTATCTTTAACCATATCCATATAGCATTTTTAGCATATTTTAAGCCTTCAATGAATAATAAAAATTGTTCTCTGTCATTCCTCCTTCTTTGAACATGCTGTTGTCTCTACCTGAAAATAAATTTTTATCTGCTCATATATCCTTCCCTTGTATCACAGTAACTCCCAAATGTCAAGAACCCTTATGTGCTAGGTAGAGAATGGAGAACAAAGCAGCCATAGTGCCTGCTTTAAAAAGCTGTAATGGCTGGGTGTGGTGGCTCTCACCTGTAATCCCAACACCCTGGGAGGCTGAGGTGGGCAGATCATTTGAGCTCAGGAGTTCAAAACCAGCCTGGCCAACATGGTGAAACCCCGTCTCTATATAAAAAATAATAATAATAAATAAATAAAAAGCTTTGGTAACTTTCCAAGATGCTTTCCTACCTCCTACCCTTATTCCCATTCCCTAAACCTACTTAGGAACACTTGCTAGTACCATCCTACCTCTTATACTATGTACCCCATTATGCTATATATATAAAGTAAATAGAAAAGCATACATAAGTATAAAGCATAATAGATTCAATAAAGTAGAAAGAGATGACTGGGAGACTGTGACAATGTAGATATAAAGGCCATGGGATTTTGTAACTTAGATCAGGATCCTCTCAAGTGATCTTATTAGGATACTCTGATTTTGAAGTGTGAAACACACAGGGTAATAAACATTGGGAAAGCATAAAAAACTCATAAAAGAAATTGCATTATGTTTTGTTAAATCAAAGTTTAAAAATATCTGATTCTGCCTTGAAAAATCAATAACATTGTATTCTTTTTTGACAATACTCTTCTGTCTTGGGATAGTTAACTCTGTTTACTGTATTTTTCCACATAAACAGAAAACAAATAAAGCCACAAGGGCATGTATTGGAGATGTATGCAGTTGAGTCAATCCTCTAAAGAGGACAGAGTTGATTTATAACTCCATTTGATCCATTTGCTTTACTGATGGTCTTTTCTCTTTCAATCCAGCATGGTAAAGATCTGTCAAAGAAAACAAATGACTCAGAGTCCATGTGCTCTGTCAGTGTATAGTTTATCTTTCATCCTTCATGTTCTTCCCTTGTGCGCATCTGACAGTGTCTCTCAAGGTTAGCGAAAGAGTGAGCATACACTGCTGAGCAAATTGGGCATAAAACCAGAAACGTTTTTTAGAGAAAGTACAGCAAAGAAGCCATCTCCTGCCTCCTGTCCCCAATTTATGATGTCTTTAAGATTTTTCTCTTTTGTTTTCTTCATCTATCAGCTCATTAACTTTGGCATTGGCATAGCCAAAATGTTTTTTCTTTTTTCTTTTTTTTTTTTTTTTTTTNTTTGGTTGGAGAGAGAGTTAAGCTCTGTGGCCTGGGCTAGAGTGCAGTGGTGTGATCAGAGCTCACACTACTGGGGAGTAGTCCTAGCTACTCCAGAGGCTGAGGCTCAAATGATCCTCCCACCTCAGCTGCTGGGAGAACTACGGGATGCACACCAGGTCCAGATAATTTGGTTTTTCATTTTTGTAGAGATGAGATCTGGCTATGTTGCCCAGGCTTGTCTTCAATGTCTGGCCCGAAGTGATCTTCTCACTTAGCCTCTCAAAGTGCTGCGATTACATGTGTGAGCTACCACACCCAGCTCAAGATGACTTTTTATGGTTGAATTTTTATGATTTCTTTTTTTTTAATTGCATTTTAGGTTTGGGGGTACATGTGAACATGCAGGATTGTTGCATAGGTACATATGTGGCAATGTGGTTTGCTGCCTTCCTCCCCATCACCTATATCTGGCATTTCTCCCCATGTTATCCCTCCCCAACTCCCCACCCCTGACTGTCCCTCCCCTAGTTCCTCCCTACAGACCTCAGTGTGTGATGCTCCCACCTCTGTGTTCATGTGTTCTCATTGTTCAATACCCGCCTATGAGTGAGAATATGTGGTGTTTGATTTTCTGTTCTTGTGTCAGTGTGCTGAGAATGATGGTTTCCAGGTTCATCCATGTCCCTACAAAGGACACAAACTCGTCGTTTTTTATGGCTGCATAGTATTCCCGGGTGCATATGTGCCACATTTTCCCTGTCCAGTCTATCATCGATGGGCATTTGGGCTAGTTCCAAGTCTTTGCAATTGTAAACAGTGCTGCAATGAACATTCGTGTGCATGTGTCCTTATAATTGAATGATTTATAATCCTTTGCATATATACCCAGTAATGGGATTGCTGGGTCAAATGGAATTTCTACTTCTAGGTCCTTAGGGAATCGCCACACTGTCTTCCACAATGGTTGAACTAATTAACACTCCCACCAACAGTGTAAGAGTGTTCCTGTTTCTCTGCATCCTCTCCAGCATCTGTTGTCTCCAGATTTTTTAATGATCGCCATTCTAACTGGCGTGAGATGGTATCTCAATGTAGTTTTGATTTGCATTTCTCTAATGACCAGTGATGATGAGCATTTTTCATATGTTTTTTGGCCTCATATATGTCTTCTTTTGAAAAGTGTCTGTTTATATCCTTTGCCCACTTTTGAATGGGTTTGTTTGTTTTTTTCTTGAAAATCTGTTTTAGTTCTTTGTAGATTCTGGATATTAGTCCTTTGTCAGATGGGTAGATTGCAAAAATTTTTTCCCATCCTGTTGGTTGCTGGTTCACTCTAATGATTGTTTCTTTTGCTGTATAGAAGTTCTGGAATTTAATTAGATCCCATTTGTCTATTTTGGCTTTTGTTGCCAAGCTTTTGGTGTTTTAGTCATGAAATCCTTACCTATACCTACGTCCTGAATGGTTTTGCCTAGATTTTCTTCTAGGGTTTTTATAGTGTTAGGTTTTATGTTTAAGTCTTTAATCCATCTGGGGTTAATTTCTATAAAAAAAATAATGATAGTGATGGTGATCTGGTGGCTTTGTCAAAGGCCAAGAGAGTTCCAGGATGTTGAGTTAGAAACAGTGTGTCATGCTGTTTGGGTCATTCACAGCTGACAGATGGGCAAACCACAAGCAAAGGAAATGAAAAAGACATCTGCTGGTTAGTTCTGTAAAAGAGAAGATTAACATTTTGTTGGATAAAGCACATTCTTACAATTTTGGACACCTCACTAAGAAAACAATGCAAAGTACCAAAGAAACTGTATGAAAAGTGTTTAGAAAATGAAGAAAATAAACAGGAACAAATTACAAATGTAAAACTGCAGATTAATACCACAAACATCACAAAATTCAGAAAAATAACAATATTCATATTAATAAACACTATCTTCTTTTCCATTACATACTCCCAATTGTAGGTGCTATAGGGCACTTTTATATATAGCAAAATAACTCTGGCCCTGCAGTTTTACATTATTCTGCTAGGTAAACTGCATAGCAAGCAGTTTGGAATAGAACTGACAGTCATTGCTATGCTTAAAAATTACTTAGCTTTTTACAAAAAGACTGCAAAGCTCATAAACTCTCACTAAACCCAAATAAAATGTATTCCCATTTGGATTTTCCCTTTTCTATATCCTCAAGTTGCCACAGGCCACTCTGATGCCCCCTTATAGAGGCAGAATATACCAAAGGGTTGGAATGGAAAGGGGCAACAGACAGAAATGATGTGGTTAAAATGTACTACAATTGCATATTTTAGTAGTCAAGCTCCTCCATGTGTATGCCTAGCACAAGGGTTGGATTTACTGTAGGGCATATAAACAAGTTGAATATGATTCTGGAAGACCTGGAAGGAGCCCAAGCAGGTGAGGAGCCCTGAGACTTAAGATTAGTCAGCTTTACAGTAAATCCAAACCTCGTGCCAGGTGTATGTAGTGAGGAACTTGACTATTAAAATTCAGTAAATGTTTTGAGATCCTGTACTAGACAAATTGGGGGGATTTATGAAGCACATGGTATGGTGGAAGGGAATCTATTTATTGGCACTTTCATCTTGGGATTTTTATCTCTGTAAATATAGTACCAGTTCAGAAAAACATATTTGTAAATAAAAATTTTAAAAGAAGCCTGTGAGACATGGTTCCTACTCCTAACTTTGATAAGTTTTCTCAAATTATGCAGGGATGAAAGAAGAAAAATAACTGAGAGGTTCAAGAACCCTCAGGAAATAAACCAAGATATGTGAGAATACCTATCAGCATATCTATATCTATGAGAATATCTACGAGATTTCTGTAAAAATATCTATGAGAATATCGGAGCATTCAATTCAAACTTAATTCTAAGCAGAAGAGAAGAAAAATGAAACCACGTAGAGCTATGCAGGAGGAGCCATTGTGGCATTAGAAGTTCGATCCAGTCACAAAAGTCCATTTATAAACTCTTGTGTAGAAGGAGTGCCAAGCCATCGCAGGTTCTAAGTAGGAGTTCTGAAACTGGAAACACAGGCAAAGCCCAGTTGAATGGGCTGGACCAAAGTGACCAGAGGGGAAATTCTGCCTTTAAGCAAACTCTTATACGCCACCTGTTTACCACGCCCTCCCTAAACAAGCCAGGTGGTCCACTACAAGACAGTTCTATACCTTGTAGGAGGTAGCTTCACACCATAGATGTGTGACAATCTTCCTCCCTCAGCCCTTTATGAGTCCCTGACCTACACTTACGTGAATGTAATAAAGTAATTGTCATTTTAAGCCACTACACAATTTGTTACACAACACAGGGTAGCCAGAACACTGTTCTTCATCCATTTATTTCTGAAGCAAGATACTAAGTATGTTGAATATAAATTATTTTGAAACATGTTAGAACATTTTTGTCCAAAGGTTTGGAGGAATTGGCATGCTGTCAGATGAGTGGATAGATAAATAACATAACACTCAGAGAGCAGCAGTTTCTGTAACCTCCAAGCAGCAGAGTGTGTGCCAGTCCTCCTGTACAGCTACAGTCGAGCCATGCTGAGCTCCTACGGCCTCTCCAGCCTTGCTGTGAGCTCTTACCTCTAACCTATGTGTGTGCTCTCCCTTTTGCCAGGAAGTGCGCTTCCTCCTTTCTCCTACAGCTTCTTGTGTGGTGTTTCCTTTCTACTATGCTTCATTCCTTCGGTCACTTCCATCCTCTCCTCACCACCTTCTTGTCTAAAGCTACTTGGCACCACTTCCTCTAGCAAGCATTCTGTATCCAACTCCATACAGGGTAAGCACTCTTACCTTCTATAATTTCATAGCCCCCTGATTTTCTCTTTATGAGCAATCACCACCTGCACGTTAACTGCCTATCTGCTTATCTCTTTCACAAAATTATAAAATCCCTGAGGACAGGGACAAAGTCAATTTTACTGTGGTACCACCAATGCTCTAACATGAACCCAAAATTTAGCTCATAATGTGTGCTCAATATTTACTGACTAAAAAGATGAATGAACTATAATGTATCCTTTACTACTGCAGGGATTCACTTAAGTGACCCTTTACCCCGCTTCAGTTTTTCTTAGCATGCGTTATGAACTAAATATTTGTGTGTCCCTCTCCCCATCACCCCACTACAAATTCACATGTTGAAATCCTAACATTCCATGCAATGGTATTGAAAGGTAGGGCTTTTGAGAGATAATTAGATCATAAGGGGGAACCCTCTTAAATGGGGTTAACACCCTTATTAAAAAAAAAAGACTCCAGAGAATTCCCTTGTTCTCTTTTTACTGTCGGAATATACAAGAAGTCAGCAGTCTGCAACCAGGAAGAGGATCCTCTCCAGAACCTGATCATGCTGGCACTCTGATGTTGAGCTTCCAGCCTCCAGAACTGTGAAAAATAAATTTTTATTGTTTAAACAATATAGTTTATAGCATCTTGCTATAGCAACTCAAGCTAAGACAGTGTGTATTGGCCAAATGGGACTGAACTTTTATTCCATTTTCAGAGAAGAAGAGGAACCATTCTGTGAACCAAATACCAAGACTTGGGCCAGTGAAAGCCATTGGATAATATTTATATTGGCCTGGTTCCTAATATTCTATGACCAACTATAATGGGCTAATAATAAAGTGATATCTGCCAATTCTGTTGGAAGTAGTATAACTTGAGAAGGATCTGCCCACACTGTCTTTCAGGACATTTTTAAATTAAGACAAGGCCAGTGTAGAGCTGTATCCTGCCCCATCTCTGCAATTTAGGCCTTCAGGTAGCTGTGGAAAAGGAAAAGACCTGCCCTACAAAAGCACGGCCACGATGAACCTGACTGAGGCTAGGCAAAGCAGCTCAGCAGCATGGGAAGAATGCAATCCGTAGTCAAATGAACTGGCCCAATTTCTGCTCTGCAACATACTTCCCATGGATTGGGGAAGCTGTACTCGCTGATTGCTATGGTCTGAATGTTCGTGACCTCTCCAAATTCATAGGTTGAAACTTAGTCACCAATGTAATGATGTTGGGATGTAGGACATTTTGGAGGTGATTAAGTCATGAGGGTAGAGCCCTAAAGAATGGGTTTTGTTCCCTTATAAAAGAGGCCCAAGTAAGCTCTTTCACTTCTTCTGTCATCTGAAGTCACAACTAAAAGGTATCATCTATGAACAAGGAAATGAGTCTTTACCAGGCATTAACTCTGCTGCTACCTTGATGGTGAACTTCTTAGCTTCTAGAACTATAAGAAATTAATTTCTGTTGCTTCTACTCTACCCAGGTTTTAGTATTTTGTTATAGCCTCTAAACAGATGAAAACATTGATAAAATGAAGAAAATGGTAATAGCCACATCACTAGAATGTTCTTGAGATAAATGAGCTAATAAATGGATAAAATGTGAAGACTTAAAGTAGTATGGATAAGACATGGCAAAAACATCGGTAAAAGATACAGGACATGATCTCTGTTAATACAGCAAATAAGTAGCTCAGCCATTTACCAATGACCTTGAACAAGTCACTTTATCATCTTTGGATCTCTCTGCTCTAACACAAAATGCAGGTTAAAGTTGTATCTACCCACATATATTAATAAATGTAAAATGCTTCATCCAGAACCTAGCATACACTAAATTCTCCTTAAAGATTAATGAAACGCTGATATGTATTCTTAAATGCCCTTTGAAAGTTTGGAAGAGTTTTGTTTGTTTCTAAGAATTAAAGGAGGCTTCATGATGTAGGAGGTATGTTGTCTGTGTTTTGTTTTATTTTATTTTATTTTATTTCATTTATTTTTTGTTTGAGACAGTCTTGCTCTGCTGTCCAGGATGCAGTACAGTGGTGTGATCTCAGCTCACTGTAACTTCGCTTTCGAGGTTAAAGTGATCCTCCTGACTCAGCCTCCTGAGTAGCTGGGATTACAGCTGTGCACCACAACAGCAAGCTAATTTTTGTATTTTTAGTACAGATGGGTTTCACCATGTTGGCCATGCTGGTCTTAAACTCCTGGCTTCAAGTAATCTGCTCGCTTCAGTCTCCCAAAGTGTTGGGATTACAAACGTGAGCCACCACTCCCAGCCTGCTGTCTTTGTTTTAAAAAGGAGGTAGCAATTGGACATAGAAAGCCAAGGAGAAAAATCTTGGAAATTTTTTCTAACCTAGAGAATTAAACAGGTACACTTTGCTGGCTGGCACCATGGAATATGGTAGGCAAGAAGCAATAGGGGTGGAGGGAAGTGGGAGGTAATCTGAAGACTCCTGGTCAGTCCAACCCTTGGCATTTCACAGACTGGGACCCACAGAGGCAATATAGGACTGAACCAGACCCTTTATTCTGGAGAAATTTCTAGTAGATAATTAAAATTCAGTTTTTGCTGCTTGGTCTACTCTGTAAAAAAAAAAAGGAAAAAAATCAGTTTTAAAATTGTTCATTGAATAATCTATTCTGCTTTTTACAATTGGAAAGTAATTACGTTTCCTAAGTCAGGGTCTTACACACGCACGTGCACACACACACACACACACACACACATACACACTTTTACCTAGTAATTAATAGAGAAATACTATCCTATCTTTTTGACTTTCCTATTCCACCCACATCCCCCCAGCCAAAGCAATTTCAGCCACTCCAAGCCAAAAAAAAAAAAAAAGCTGATAGAAGTGTAACCCAAACAAATTATTAACAATAGCAACAAGATATATGTTTTTTGCATATCCCAATAGGCCTAACCAGCATTAAAATGATAAAGAAAGCCTCATTCTGTCTCATTGTCAACAATTCTACACTAAAAACAAAATCTGTTACAGATAAGAAATTTTTTTTTTAGAAAGTCAATAAACAAAAGGAAAAAAAAGTTCTCTGGAGAGTATTAGACTGTTTACCACTGTGAGGGAGCTACCATCTGAAGAATAAAGGCAAATTGCTAGCTTTTCTGAGTCACTTTGATGGGAGAGAGAAGAAGAATTAAGACAGCTGCTCTTGTCTTACTCAGACAAGCTGCTAAGAGGAAACTGTGGGTGGTGTGTCTGCTGAGTAAGACTTCTCAGAAAAAATGGTTCCTCCAGCTTTCAGGTTTCTGGAGGTCATGTGACAGGCACTCAATCTGAAGACTTTGGAGTCAAGAGCAGCCCTGTCCCCCTAGTCCTACCACCTACTGCTTTCTTATATTTCCTGTGCTTTGGGGCTTTTCACCTAAGAAATAATTTTACCTTGAGTAAAAACACACCCTCCCAAATGCCAAATATATTTTGGGGAAGAACTAATGCAGGAATGTCCCTTTGAAACTTAGAACTCAGACCTCACTGAAAAATAGTATATTCCTGCGACTTTAACCTATGGCCTTTCATGCTGGTTCAGCTTAAATCCTCTGTTATCTCATTGTGGAAAGCTCACTTTTGTAGGGTTCCTCTAATTTTCTGCAAAAGCTTCAAATATTTGCTGTTTGTAGTCCTCCTTGTCCTTCTAGATTTCTAAAGTAGTCTAGCCCCCTTGGACTAGTCCAGATTTGACTTCCCCAAGCAATGTAATTGAGAGAGCTCTTCAAATAAATGATGCTATGATCCTATCTGGGCATCACCCCAGGAGGCAAGTGTCAGAGGTGCCTCAGACTTCTGGACCCAGGCTCTTTGCACTTACTGCAAAGCCTTACTGTCTCCAGAACCTTTTTTTTCTGCCTCTCCATCTTGTATTTGGATTCTCTTGTCCCTGTTGACCTCCAATCTCCTTCATGCCCATCAAGTCTTGCTAGCAGGAAGGCTAAGATCAGTCATTTACATCTTGGTTTGAATTTGAATCTCTATATTCACTCTCTATGAGGAAGGAGAAGATTTTCTCCCGACTTGGAGGACTTTAGACCATTCTTATTTATAGGGCCAAGAGGCTCAGTTTAAGAGGAAACCTCAGAATTACACCACAAAAACATTTGCTCACTTGGCGCAAGCATAAGGCAGATATCGAATATGGTAAAACATGGGCTGGAGAGAGTCAGAAAATTCACTACACCCTATGCCCTGGAGTCCTCCTCAGCAGGGGCAGCCAAGTTTTATTCAACTGACAGTAAACCAGTTCTGACAGCCTGTTCTCATGACATGCTCAGGCCCTTCACTGTCTCTGTGAATTCCTGACTGTCTTTATGCCAGTTGGAAATCCTGCTGCCACAGAAACTAAAAATGACTCAAAAGTACTCACTCTCTTCCTTCCCAAATTATGTCTCTGCACAGCCTGTTCTGTGACCATCACATGACTCCACATTTGCTTATCTGCTCTTATCTGCCATCAAGGCCTGCAGATCTTTCTCTAGAATCCTTTGCCAACTCACTCCTCTCTCTTCTCTCCACGGCCTGGTTCTAGGATAGACAGCAGCAATTTCTCACCCCAAATGCCTCGTCTGGGCTTGCAGAAGTTAGTCCAAAGACAGGTTATGAAATTTTCTTTTTCAGTTCTTGGCTGTCCCATCCCCTTTGAAACTCTTCTTCCAGAGGGAAAATTATACAGGCACAATATGTAGGCACCCAAGTATTGTCTTATATGAGTTTTAATGTTACTAATTTAGCAATACAGTATGACCTAAGCAGAATAGGAATTAAGGCCTAAATATTTCTTAATCATCTATAAAATATTTTTCTCTATTCCCAATATATTGTCCTAGTTCAGGCCTTCATCATTTCTTTCCCTGAAACTAGTTTCCTGAGGAGTCTTGTGCTTCCCCTGTGCCTTTATGCTCCTCCTTCTCCATATGTCATACCACTGCTGTAATCTACCAAAAATGCAAGCATGACTATTAGTGAATGCCCTGATTAAATGTCTTAGCACATGTAGAGTAAAATTTAAGATCCATAGCATGATACTCTGTTTTCTCGGGAGTCATCTCCTGCTCTACCCCAAGTTGCACTTAAGGCAACAGGAACTATACACATGATAGTGTTTCTTGACCACTCCAGGCTGAGCCTCTACTTCTCCTGGATCCTGCTTTTAGGATGGCATTCTCTAGTTTCTTTCCTGAAAATTTTCTATTTATCTCCACTCAGGCATCATTTAATTTTACATAGACCTATCACATCCTACATGTAATTCCTTTATAGTATTTGCCACTTCATAGTTTTATTAACATGTTTTCAGTTATTTTTCTATTTATAAGGTCTATTTATAGCAGACAATTTGGAAAATATGGTAAAATATGAATAAGTACAAAAGAAATTATTCAGAGAAATATACTAACATTTTGAGTTATATTTTTCCAACCTTTGGTTCTATGTATATATTCACATTTTTCGCTATCTTGTTCTCTTCCACATGACATACCTATATAAACTCAAATGTAGGTATGCCAAATCTAATGTATTTTGTGACTACTTTTATATTTTACTTAAAAATATGAGTGTTGTTATATTCTTAAGTGTTCAGAGAGTAAGCTTTTTGAGGAACAAGAAGTGTGTGTCTCTGTATGTGTGGCTATGTGCATGAAAGAATGTGTAAAATAAATACACAAAAACATCCAGCTGAGTGAATACTATATAATAGATTCTAAATAATTATTCATTGAACTAATTTATTAACATCAATGAAGGAGACATGGGAGAAAGAAAGAATATGAGGTAAGCTGGAACATATGGTAAAGAGATAAAGAGAAGACAGCCCACCATTTGAAGAGCATTTATAACTTCTAACATTTTTATGTACTCTATATGTAATCCTCACAGCAGCCTTCTATTTTATTTTATTTTTTAATAGAGACAGGGTATTACTCTGTTGCCAAAGCTGATCTTGAGCTTCTGGGCTCAAGTAATTCCCCCACCTTGGCCTCCCAGACTGCTGGGATTACAGGCATGAGCCACCTCACCTGACCACAATAGCCTTTTGAAGTAGCTATAGCAATTATTTGCAAATCAGGAAAGTGACACTCAGAGAGGTTAAGTGACTTGCCCTAGGTTCTGCACTTTATAAGTGGCAGAACTAGTTTTTGTAAGTAATGAACTATGTATTTACATTACTTTACACAGCTTCTGGGAAGAAACGGCAGCAACATGATCCCTGCCAAGGTCTGGGAGCCTGGAGTGGTATCCACACTGCCTGGTATGGTACCTGGCCCAGGGTGCTAAAGCAGTGGTTGTTGGTAGAACTAAAAAGCAGAAGAGAGAAAGAATAAACAGTAGACAGTAGTGAGGATGCTGGGTAAGGCACCTCAGTCCACTCTTCCCAATCCTCACTATGCTTGCCTGATATGAAAATGCCTCCTAACTGACCTGCCTCCAGCCGGTCAACACCCTTTCATCCATCTTCCATAAACACAAATTGATCATGACAAAGGGTATATTGATTCCCTTTGTACTTGGAAAAATATTCAGAATATTCTAGCTTAAAAGATTCTTCATGACAGAACACTGCTTTTCCATCTCTATTTCTCATTTCTCTTTCTCTTGTGCATGCCACTCAGGCATATTCAACACCTGTAAATCCCTGCAAGTGCTGAAACATTCTTTTCCCTGCTCTTCCTGGATAACTCTTACTTTGATAATTTTCTTTTTTTACTAATTGTTACTAGTTTTCTATTGCTGTGTAACAAATTACCACAAACGTAGCAATTTTAAACAATACAAATGTATCTCACTTTCTATAGGTTAGAAGTCTGGCACAGTGTGGTTGGTTTATCTTTTCAGGGTCCCATTAGGCTAAAATCAAGGTAGTATCCAGGGCTGCAGTTCTCATCTGGGGCTTAGGGTCTTCTTCCACACTAACTGGATATTGGCAGAATTCAGTGCCCTGTGGTATGGGACTGCAGTCCCTATTTCCTTGTGCATCGTCCTTTTTCTCTTCAAGCCAACAATGGTGCATTGATAATCCTTGTGCTCTGACTCTCCGATTTCCGCTTCTGCCTTCTGTTTTAAGAATTCATGTGATTACATTAGGCCCACCTGGATAATCAAAGATACTCTCTCCATTTTAAGGTCAAATGCTTTGTAACATTACATCTACAAAATATTTTTGCCATTTAATGTAACATATTCATGGACATAAACAACAGAGAGTGAAGTCCATGGGAAGTTAATATTCTATCTATCACAATTATGACATCAATTTAGCTTAGGGGCCCATCTCATTAGATTCATGCTCATCTATTTCTCTGCCTCCATTTCTAGAGTATAAGCTTCATGAAGTCAGGGACTATGTCTGTTGCACAAATGTGATGTGTTGGAGCTGGCTTATACCAACTAACAAGTGCTTATTATTAAATGTTCAGTAATTTTTTAATCTGTTTGTTAAACTTAGCTATTATTTAAAAAAAAACGTTATATTTTTAAAAGGTAATAAATGTTCACATTCATTTTCTGTTTATTGTCATAGTGTTTACTATGAGTTATTCTCTTGAAGTTGTTTTCCCTGATTGCCTCTATGGTGGAAATACTATTTATTGATGGGCCACTGCACATCTTTTCAACTTCCTGTTCTGTGCTATTATTAAGTTGGTGCAAAAGTAATTGCAGTTTTTGCCATTACAATACATCATATTGGTAGCTTGAAATTGACAATAGTGGTGTATTTATAACAAATAAATCAACAACACTAGTTGACATCTTGATGTATTGATTGTTTAGAATTAAGAAAACTTTGGTGCAAATATTAACAGCACAAATTAGGTCATGTCTATAGCCATTACAAAAGCCTTAAAGAAATATTATTCTTCCAGCAAAGAAGCAGCTCATGATATTGACAAAAAAAAGGAAGTTACTGCTTACTACCTGATTTTACTTTCATTTTAGTTATTAATACAAAAAAATTAAGTAACATTCTTATTGAACTATATTCTTTCATCAGTTATATCCATACATTGGCTAAACATACAATAGTTTAGCAAAAAATAAAATTCTGTGGAAACAGATTGGCTATATTAAATTTAAAATAAAGAGTAAATTGTACACTATACATTCTTTACAACAATGTTTTCTGTTTAAAAGTATACATTTATATATATGTGCATAAACGTACATTTTTATACCATCATGAAACATTTAGCAGCTCCCCATATATTCTTAGAGCTCATCACAATGCCTAGCATATATGGGGTGCCCAATAAATGTCTGTTTAATGAATGAATTTATAGAAGCTATGGTCTACATGATTGACCAGAGAACACAGGCTGGGTGGAAAGGGAATAGAGGCCAGAGGAGAAGCGACAGTTTGGGGAAGTTGGGAGGATTCCAAGAACTAGAGATCAGTTGAGAATTTCTATAAGATTCTACAGAAGTTACAAAGTAGGACTGCAAAAAAATAATTAAAAGAGCTCTGATGAGAGAAAGCATCTTAGGAGTTAGGGAAAGCTAGGCGCTCACCTTGTGCAAGGCCCTGCACTATTAGTCCACTTTAAGTTAATCTTTTATAGTCCTCACAAAGCCTTCATTTATTCTCATTTTGTAGGCGAAGAAACTAAGTTATTAAGGTTAATCAGCTTCTAGCTGACTGAGTCAGCTAGAAGAGGGAGAGGCCAGAGTGTTCTGAACCCAAGTCTGCACTTTTGAGGACTACGCTAATGGAAGTGGGAACAAAGCTATGAGTTGTAACGCAAGAACTTACTACTCGCAGTGTGTTCTGAGGATCAGAAATGGGGATTGTTGTTAGACTGTTGATTCTCAAGCCCTACCCCAGATCTACTGAATCAAATCTGTCGTGTGTGTGTGTGTGTGTGTGTGTGTGTGTGTGTGTGTGTGTGTGTTTTAATGCCTATGCACCTTGACGTTTGAAAACCACTGGTTTAGGAAGCAGAAGTATCATCAGGGGACCACATTGCAGATAGCCATTCAAGTCAAAGGAGCCAGGAAGTACTGGGAGGTGTATTGTAAGATAGAAGTTGCCCAAGTAAAGTGCAGGTGGTTCTTCTAGCATGTGGCATATTAAAATCACCTAGAGACCTCTGTGAAATACCAGGGGATTAGTAATTTAAACACGATTCCAATACATAACCAAGGTTAAGAACTTATCAGGAATAACACATTAGCCATTCCTCTTACATGTGCACAGTAGCCCCTACTTATCAAAACAAACCATGAAGCAAATGTCTGTGGATCTGACTTTCAAGGCTGAAGCATCTCCTCCCCAGGAATATAATCACTATTCTGCCCCACAGTGGTTTTCTAGCCTTGCTCTTTGCACAATAGCCCTGCCTTCCAAACCCAAAAACAGACTGGCTCGTAGGATTTCACATTTCATGTGCCCCTCACCTGGCACACCCTCTTTTCCCTTTGTCACCAGGCCACATCCTTTCCTTCCTCCAGCCCATGTTTATTTTTAGCCTTTAAAATAATTTCTTAATGTCAGCCTTCTATTCCGCTCACATGGCATCACACCCATCACCAGGATCAAATTATACCACAGATACTTGGACATAAATTGTACAAAATAAACGACAGAATTTTAGGGAGGGTACACAGTACTATTTGTTCAAATCAAGTATTCTCCTTTAAAAAAAATGCCACTAAAGCTAGTTTCCTCTGTCTGGATCCTCTGCTGTGCAGTAACAATACAAGGCTCACAAAAGAGGGCTGAGTTCCTTCCCACACACACTGGTTTTTCTCCAGTAATAGCTTGTATTCTGGTCAACTGCTGGGGAACAATAGTTGACTCATGCTGGCTAGCTCTCAACACAGGTCTCTGAAAAAGATGGGGAACAGGGCAAATTGATGCTTCCAGTTTTCTCTCAATAATCCCTCTCCAGGGTTCAGATTCACATATGGACTTCTGTTATCAACCTTGTTTGATCTCTTTAAAAAGTTCTCCTGTCTCCTTTTGGGTGACATGAAGACTCTATAAGAACAGCAATAGGAACACGTAAGAGCTTCCTGTCATCTGTTAAAGAGATGGATTAGATCTTCTGATTTAGTGACTTCCTCTTCACTCTCACCAGCTATTGAATGTGTGGCCAGTCACCTTGACCGGGGATGTCATTGATTCTTTGGACTTTGCTTCATTCTTAACAGTATTCCAATACTGTAAGTAGATAGTGGGCTGTATAGACTGAAAAAGTGTTTTTACTAAGTGTAGTGGGAATGGTTTCCAGGTTATCCTTTCATTGTAAGAACTCACTGAGGCATGCAAACCAATTTCATTTATTTCCTCTCTGTTTCTCAGAAAAGAGCCCTTTTTTAGCAGGGTGGTCGGGGGGAGGATGGTGATAGCTTATAGAAATTAGAAAACAAGGGATGAAGAGGAAAGATGTTTAAAACAAGCAAACCAAAACAGTCTCTAAGAAGGAAGTCAAGCAAAATTCTTTTTGATGCTTGAAAAGCTTTACTTTTGATTTAGGACCACACTTGTACTCTGTTACTTAAAATTCCCGGCGTTTAGGTTATAACTTTTAGGAGCATAGATACTCATCCTCATTCATTGATTCATGCATACAGACATTTAATCACCAATTCATTCATTTATTCAGTAACATTTACTGGATATTTGATAGAAAGAAATGATTCAGGATAAGCAAAAATAAGACATGTTCCCCAACCTCAAATAGCTCAGAATCTAAAGGAGCAGAAAGGCATGTATTTAAATGTCTAAATTGTCTAAAACATATACAGGTGCTAAAATGTAAATCTCTCGAAAATACAGTGCGAACCCAGCAAAGTATCATAATCGACTCTATAGGGGCAGCAGTAGCAGAGTGGAAATTTTTTCTTAGTAAAGAAAGAAAGAACAGAAGTAAATCCCAGAAAAGAAAAAAAAAAAGGAGCTTCAAGACCAATTTTCCATAATCAAATAGAGGTGCTCAGATTTTGTCTAGCGTTGTCATTTATATGAAACTGTCAGTTGGGGCAACCCCTCTGCTCAAACAAGGCTACTCAGAACCCCCAGCCCATAGTCGAAGCCTCTTCTAAGAGTTCTATGAATCTCTGGAGGGCCTGGGTTTCTTTTGTTACTCCTAGTTCTGAGCTCCTGCTCCCATAAATCAGTTCTATTTATGAATTATTTTATCTTACTTGAATGGTGCCCTGACTTACACCACTTCACTCAGATATGGACTTTCAGGTTTTTTCCTTGATCTTAAAAAAACATCAACAATAAGATCACGAGGGCATGGTGCTTGTAACAGGAAAATCAGTGTAGGGAGCAAAGGACCAAATCCCTGTGTGAATCAATCCTCTATTTGAAATAATCCACCCTTGTCTTTTGTCCACCCAGGCACAGTGGCATCTCGTGCTCTTTCTTCATCATAGTGGCTTCTCTTTTTCTCTTCCCCATGCTCTTTTTTAAAGTGGGATTCCAGGATTGCTCCTAGCAATTTGGAAAACTCCACATTCTTTTCATCCCATGCTGAGTAATGCAGTACTTACCAGCTCCAATCCCAAGTCAGCTCAAGGACCCTTTTGCTTATTCAAAATCCTCTGGTCTTTAACTAATCTTTGGATGGCACTTTTGTTCCCAGAAGAAATGCTTCTGATATTAACAGACACTTCTCAAAAGAAGACAACTATGCAGCCAACAAACATATGAAAAAAAAAAAGCCCATCATCACTCATCATTAGAGAAATGCAGATCAAAATCACCTTGAGATACCATCTCATGAAAGTTAGAATAATGATTATTAAAAAGTCAGGAAACAGCAGATGCTGGCAAGGATGTGAAGAAATAGGAATGCTTTTATACTCTTGGTGGGAGTGTAAATTAGTTCAACCATTCAACCAGTTCAAAGACAATGTGGTGATCCCTCAAAGATCTAGAACCAGATATAGCATTTGTCTAACCAATACTCATACCATTACTGGGTATGTGCTGAAATAATTATAAATCATTCTATTATAAAGACACATGCACAAGTATGTTTATTCCAACACTATTTACAATAGCACAGACTTGGAACCAACCCAAATGCCCATCAATGATAGACGGGATAAAGAAAATTTGGCAGATATATCCCATTGAATACTATGTAGCTATAAAAAAGAAGAGTTCACGTCTTTTGCAAGGACATGGATGAAGCTAGAAGCCATCATTCTCAGCAAACTAATACTGAAACAGAAAACCAAACACCCCATGTTCTCACTCATAAATGGGTGTTGAACAATGAGAACACATGGACACAGGGAGGAGAACATCACACATCAGGGCCTGTCAGAGTAGGGGAGATAAGGGGAGGGATAGCATTAGGACAAATACCTAATGCATGCGGGGCTGAAAACCTAGATGACCACCACGGCACACGTATACCTATGTCACAAGCCTGCATGCTCTGAACATGTATCCCAGAACTTAAAGTAAAATTTGAAAAAAAAAAGAAATAATGCTTCTAATACAATCTACTTTTCTTTAAAAGTGCTTATCAATTTTCTCCAAGCAACACTGCAACCAATACTCTTCGTATTTGAGGATGACATTACTATTCATCAGAACCCAATTTCTTTTCTTCTTACTTTTGTTCTGGTATTCTTTGGAGATGGTTTAGAAGAAACCCAGTTTCATTACTCTAGAGGTATGCCTCACTTTGAACTCTAAACATTGTGAGTCTGATCATGGTTTTGTTAAATCTGGATGTCTCAAGTCTCTAAAAACTCCAAACACCCCAGGAACAGATATTACTCACCAATTACAGTATTAAAAGAGCCACTGTCTCTGGGTTCACTTACTTGTTCTATAAACATTAATCATGCACCATGCATTAAGCAAAACTTTGTTCTGCTCTAGAAGAGCTCACAGTCTAACAAAATACAAATTACAAAAGTGCTTTAAGTAAAAACAGCATCTTTGGAATTCATTAATAGCCTCTCAAGGGGATGGCTTTAATGGGGAATCTTCTTTTGGAGTCTATTTTTCTATTCATTAGTTAAAACACTGGTCCTATGCTTTGCCACTGTGCCTTATACATGTTCTATCTCCTGTGATATAATGGCAGAAAATTAGGAACATCCTTCGAAAAGAAAAAAACATTTGTAGAAATGTAAGTTATAAGACTTTTCCCCCTAAATTGTGACTTAGAAATTCCTCTTTCATATACTCATAGAGTCTACAGCATTCTATGGGATGTTATAATTATATTATAATTGTTACATTATAATTATACAATTAATTGTCTGTCCCCTCTCCTAGATATGAGCCCCTGGGGCAGGTTATGATTTATCCAAATTCAGGTCTTACTATAGTGTTTGAAACTGTCAATGTACTCACAGAAGACCTGGTAAAGAAAAGGAAAAGGTGGGGGAGGGGGAAAGTAAGTGTGAAAAGTAAGCCTCATTAGTGTGAGTCAGATTATTGTGCACAATTGCTTCTACTTGGCATCTGGGAGGCTCCTGTTCAGTCTTAGATGGAATTTGCAGATGGTTCAGCACAAGGACCTCAGCTATCACCTAAATTAGGATAAGTAATTTTTAAGAACTGGGATTAAATGCTTTTTGTTAGATGGGCAAATAATATTGAAGTCTTGTTAACATTTTATGTTAAATTCTAAGACCTGATAATCCAAAAATATCATGGCTTCTAGAAACAATACTGAGATTCTAACCTTAGATTTGGTTTTGTTTCTAATTTAAAATATTATCAATTTGTCATATCTCAGTGTTGAATTTTGTGCCCGCAAAATTCAGATTTTGAAGCCCTAACCCAAGTACATCAGAATATAACTGTATTTGGAGACAGGAACTTTAGGTGATTAAAGTAAAATGCTGTAAGGGTAGGCCCTAATCCAGTCTGACTGGTGTCCTTATAAGAACTGGAAATTCAGACAAAGGAAGAGAAACCAGGTGTGTGTGCATGGAGAAGAAATGCCAAGAGAGTAGGCAATGAGAAGGCAGGTATCTGCATGCTAAAAAGACAAGCCTCAGAATAAACCAAACCTGCTGACATCTTGATCTTGGACTTCTTGCCTTTAGAACTATGAAAACAAGGCTGGGCGTGGTGCCTCATGCCTGTAATACCAGCACTTCGAGAGGCTGAGGCTGGTGGATCACCTGAGGTCAGTAGTTTCAGACCAGCCTGACCAATGTGGTAAAACTTCTCTACTAAAAATACCAATTTTTGCTGGGCATGGTGGCAGGCACCTGTAATACCAGCCACTCAGGAGGCTGAGAATCACTTGAACCCAGAAGACGGAGGTTGCAGTCAGCCGAGATCACGCCACTGCACTCCAATCTGGGCAATAAGAGCAAAACTTTGTCTTAAACAGACAAACAAAAAACTATGAAAACAACTCATTTCTGTTGTCTCAGCCACCAGCCTGTGCTATTTAGTTATGACAGCCCTAAAAAACTAATACACCTAGCACTGATCTGTAGCTACAATCATTGAGGCTAATCCTGGCTCTTCCACTAGCCAGGAGTTACTTTAAAAATTTTAACTTAAAAATTTGAATGAATATCCATCATGGATGACACTAGAAAACAAATAAACAAATGAATTGCATGAGTTGTAAGGTACAAAGATCTAAAAAATTGCAAATTAAAATTTAAAAGAAATCTACCTGTATGGTCCTGGATAAATCTCTTATCTTAGGAGAATCTGAGTTGTCTCATTTCTAAAATAAGGCTGTTGGAAAAATGACTTATTTTATCCCTTAAAATTTGGGATCTTGAAATTTACCGTTAGGTACATCACTGATGGTGATGATGATGGTGATGATGATGATGGTGGTGGCAAAAGGCAAAGAAATTCCAGCCAGAATTTTATCAGAAAGTATAGAAAGAAATTAGAAAGTATAGGCTCTCTGCTCTTCCTGTTTGACAGAAAGCCACATCTTCTTGTGCATCGCTGTCTGAATCTCTGTGCCTGGCTGGGTGTCCAATTTTTCTGTGATGGAAAGGACAGGAACGGAATATTTCTCAATAGACTGGTGATGATTAACAGCCATACTGAGGCCAGGTGCAGTGACTCACAACTGTAATCCTAGCACTTTGGGAGGCCGAGGTGGGCAGATCACATGGTCAGGAGTTCAAGACCAGCCTGACCAACATGGTGATACCCCATCTCTACTAAAAATACAAAAATTAGCAGGGCGTGGTGGCAGGCACCTGTAATCCCAGCTACTCAGGAGGCTGAAGCAGAAGAATCACTTGAACCCGGGAGGCGGAGGTTGCAGTGAGCCGAGGTCACACCAGTGCACTTCAGCCTGGGCAAAAAAGTTGAGACTTTGTCTAAAAAAAAGAAAACAAAAACATAAACAGCCAAACTGATAAAGGATGCTCACAAAATTTGATTGTGTTTATGGGTGAACATAATTTAGAAATTCCTATGTATCAGACCTACTAAACTCTGCTTGGAGCTTGAAAGAGCTAATTTTACCACAAGAAAGAGAAGGCAGAAGAGGAGGAGATTTACCTCTTAAGTTAAGAAATAAACTTACAGAACTCTTTACCTCAAAAGTTGCTATAGACTGAAAAATGCTTCAGAAAAAAGTCTAAATTAGTATATGAAATTGATTCCATGTCAACTGAGAAACTGAGAATTAAAAATTGTAAGATATCTCAACGTCCCCAGTTGCTGAATCACTCAGTTGGTGTTTTATTTGTTGTTTTGATTGCTTAGTTGGTTGGTTTTGTAAACAGGTAATCTTGGTATTAATACAATGTGCTAATTTAGTGGTGACAACATTACTGGGTATGCATAAAAACAAATATAATGTGTCTTGAAATTTGACTTACCTGTCAGCCCATGTTTTACCTATTCAACCTGTGAAAGAAGACAGTCCCACTTTGTAGCCTAAAATGTACTGGGGCTAAAAAATCCAGGGAAGCCACCTTCAAAGTTGTTTAGCATATAAATTGCTCTGAATGCATATTAGGTGCAGTCTCTCTGCTAGGCACTTTTCACGCACTGTCAAGTGTATGAACCTAGAGATGTAAAGTGCAGTGAGCCTGAACTGTTCTGAGACTTGTAGGGTCATTACTGGTGCACGTGTGACATGAAACTATCCTGTCTCTCCTGGAAAAAATTAAGGCTGATCAAGTCACTTGTGGTTCTAATCTCAAATACAGTATCAAACAGCCTTCCCCAATGATTACTTAGATAACAAGGGAAGATTGTAAAAGCATAAGGAGATGTCCTTTTGATTACTGATAAATCATATCCATGAACTATGAATTTGGGGAGACTTCTTTTAGTTTCCAGTCCTCATCCTTAGAAAGGGAAGTAGTCCTTTTAATAAGCCTTTGAAAAAATTTTAAAATCTCAAGCAGAAGAAGCCCCAAAAAACATAAATAGGATATATATATATATATATATATATATATATACACACACACACACACACACATATACACACACACACAGGCATGGACGCACACAAACACAAACACACATTTATCTTGAAATCCCAAACTTAAACAATTTGTCTTACTAAAAAGAAAAAAATAATTAGTTTGTATGGCAAAGAAAAGAGAGTCTTTTCTGATGATTGTTAAAGAATCCTGGAACAAGGGTTATTGGTTCAATTGTACAGATGAAGAAACTGAGGTCAAGTCATCAACACAAAATCCAAAACTGATCTCTATTCACTTTCACTTTCTGAAGCCTCATCTCCCTTTTTACTTGTCTATCCAGCTCAAATCCCTGCCTTGTCCTGCTTGCTGCCAGAGTTTCTGAATCCAGGATCAGGGAAGTCCCCAGTGAGCTGCATTCTCAAGAAATGCTGATATACACCTCCCCACCCACAGGCTTTCCCCAGACCCTTCATTTGTTTCCTAAGAAGTTCTGGGAGACATTTACTTATTAATCTTTGTATCAGGGTTTATATTTTAAAACAAAATTTAAGATGTTGATTGCTTTTGATGAAACAAGTTATTCTTTGTGTTGGGAACAAGGAACTTTAATACGAAAGAAATGTAAGCGAAGGCTTTTCTGGTGTCCTTGAAATCATCCCCACACTATCAGCCTTCATTGAGGGATGGCTTTACTCTGATTCTTCTGATTCAGATATCAGAAATATACTATTCAAAGATAATTACCCTTGAGAAAGACCCATAAATTATGAAATTTAAACCAGAACAAAAGGTTTCAATAATATAGGTCATACAGGGAATGATTTCAGACACTTAATCCAACCACAGTGTTTAAAAGCAGAGAAATTCCATGAGTACTCCTACTGTCTTTGGCTCAGAGATGAGTCATCTACTTTCTTTGTTTTTTTCTGTCAGTCACTTACCCTGTGGCTCTCTTCTCATTAAAACTCCCACAGATGTTTCCAGATTGGGTATTGCACTCTGTGTCACAGCTCACTGAATCTCCACATTGTACAGTGTATGATCTCTTTTAGTTGGTGCACAGAAGCATCTGAACACAAGACTGGCACATAAGGATAATCAGAACTGATCAGAGGCAAATCTGCAGCTAAACACATGGTCTCCAAAGGAAAAAGATGCCTATCAAAATTTGCCCTATACTTCAGGTAAAGAAAGACAGGAAAACAATGAGCAGCTACTTTCCAGCAAGTTTTGATCATGGCCCCATTTTCCCATGGCCATGTGGCACACCAGCAAACACATCAGTTGAATTTCCTCACTGGCACTTGTCTCTCTCTTTGTTTCTTTTTCCTCGGTGTTGTAACTTGATTACCTAAGGCTCATCAATCACCTAAATAAACATAAATGGGAATTTTTACTAAACACATTTCCAAAAAATATTCAATATTGTTCGTTGAAGTGAATTATCCAATGTATGAAAAGTGAAGCAGCCGTGAATTAACTAATGTATGAAAAACACTAATTAACCCATGTCACTATCATCACCATTCGATTCTAGCCTTTTAATGTTCAGAGAGATATTTAGAATAGTCCTCTTTTCTGACATACATGTAAAAAGCTAAATCTAGTAGATGAGTCTAGAATAAAATGTAACCTGGCAATGGGACTTTTTTCTGCAGCTTTTCGTTAGATGTCTGGGCTCTAGAGACCACAAGTTGACCCGCAGCTCAACAAATTTCTATAGATATTTACTATGAGCCATTACATGTATCATAGATACATGGATACAAAGGACAAAAAAAATCTCAGTTCCTGCCATTGTGTTTTTCACAGTCTCTCTTCACAGGAAGAGAGAAGAAATAAAATAACCTGTAACTGTACTGGTGACTCTAGAAGGCAGACTCTTTGCCAAGACGTATTAAAAATAATCCTTAGAGTGGAGCATGAAGTGGACTGGTGCTTCCATGATGTTGATAATGTTGTGATTTTTTTCTTAAATGTAGGCATGTTCAGTTTGTGCCTTTATGTGCTCTTTTCTGCATGCATTCCTATATGGACTTTGCATGTATTCCATATTTCTATATTCTTCATACATTATTTTAATTTTAAAAATGTTTGAAAATCCCTTACATGATTATATATTTTTAGTTCCAAATCCAGCACTATTTCCCAATACCATGCTAGTAATATATTTACTACTTACCTAAGCATGTTTTTAGACAAGGGATGATAAAAACAAAGGAACAGCAACAGAAACAACGTTTCCTTACTGAAGTGCTCCAGTGTGCCATGCACTGATCAGGCATTAGGCCTCGAAAGCCACAGTGTAGGAAAGAAGCGTCTTGGCCATGATAGCTCTCACACTGAGACTCACAGCTGGCTGTGCTGTGCTTTTAGGCACAGCATTCAGGGCGGGAAGGGATCGAGGAAAGAAAAAAGAATTTAAAGATATTCTGGTGAAATATGCTCTTTCCATTTAATTACTAGCCCACACCATTTACTATTATTTTCTGCTTATCTGTTTCACAAATTCTGCCCACCTGGACGGCCCAAGAGAGCATTCAAATTTCCCAAGAAGTTCTAGGCCCTTCTATTCTCACTGCTACTCTGTGCATTTCAAACTTTCAGGTTAGCAACAAGCTATATGAAGAATCACCAAGCAGCTTCCCAGATCTCCAAGCAGCTGTCACGTGGTAAACACAAATTTATAGTCCAGGCTAGGTAGCACCCACATCAGTAAAACTAAGAGTCCATTATCTTCTGTTTTGGAAACCATGGAAAGGCTAGTGGATTCCTCATTAACCTTTTAAATAATCCCAGTCAGCACTATCATCCTTAGTGCTGCAAGTTGACCCACAGCTCAACACATTTATAACCAAAGGAGTAAAAACAAAAATCATAACCAGTTTTTACTGTTTAAGATAAAATGGCAACTTTAATTGTATTTTAGGAGATGATAAAATATTTTCTTTTGGTCTTATCTTTTTCATTCCATCTCCACCCCTACCTCCTTACCTCCTTGTCCCAGCCATCTCCTCTGCTCCTGTCACTATGACAATATTGCTATGTCACTATGAATAACGCTGTGGTTCCCCCATCTATGAGGCATTAGATGACAGTGCTTTTATCTTACTCATCTTCCCTGCACACTACCTAACACAGTGCTCAAACCTCAGTCACTCAATAAATGTGGGTTAAATAATGAAGAAAAACATATAAAGACCAGACTATATGAGATTAAGTCTATTCCCTAAAACAAAAGAATTAATTTAATCTGCTGGAAACGTAGAGCTTGCTATAAAATGTTAGAAATGGAAAAAAATCTGATATCTCTTTTAATATCATCCGCTGATTTAACAAGTGAGAATGTAGACACCCAGAAAAGTCAGAGAGACAGCTGGGGAAAAGCCTCCCTCCAGGAGACACGCTAGGTTCACCACGCTAGGAGCAGTGTTTTCTAATTAACTTCCCATTCTCGTGACTTGAAGTTTCGGTATTGCCTCAGCCAGCCACCCAAAATGTTCCCATGATTGTTTTTTTCTGATTTGCTTTTCGTCATTTAAGTGATTCATTTTTTTGTTTGTCTGTTTCATAAGTCATACTCTTCCCAATTACTGTAGTGCCCTCTCCTCAACCTTCCAGCTACTTCTTACTCGTTTTAAACATTCTCTAAATAGCCTACATTCCAACCATTTATTCCTGTTTAAGAAAGAACACTGTTAAAAACTGTGTATATTAAAAGAGGGATTGGAAGCCCTATTTCCAAATGTGATGAGAGTTAATGGCGAGAAGGAAGAAGGAGGGAAGTGTCCTAGGCTGGTGAGGAAACTCACCAGAGCCTGGAGAGCTTCAAGTCAGACAGGGCACACATAGGAAATCTTGATAAGCAGCCCCCAAAGACACTTCTGCAAAAGAATAAAAATGAATAAGAAGAGTCATCTGGAACATCTTTCCAAAATGTAAGCAGTGTAAAAGTGAAACAAGATCTAAAGCTGGCAAATTCATCCAAATATTTATTTATTCAACTAACATTTAAAAAGCATGCTTATTTTTACCAAATCTCATACCAGATAACTGGATTATAGTAGAAAGAAAACAACCCTCTCTCCAAGGAGTTTAGGTTAAAGGGAAAAAAAGGAATGTTAGATAAAATTTCTCAGATGTATTGATCTTGAGCAAGGGTCTAGGTTTACTTCAAACTTGCATTAAGAGTACTAGCTTCAGAGAAATCCAGTTCAAATCTTGCTTCTGCAAGGAGTGTCTTTATAGTAAAAAACAAAATGAACAAAAATGACAAAAAGCTCTATTTTGATAAGAGTGTTAGTCTAGGTACTAGAAAGGAATGTCTGTTAAAGTTTTTTTTTTTTTTTTTAACCTAGTTACAAGATTTTAAGTTTGTAATACTATCATACATGTATCGGTTTTGTAGGCTAAACTCTAACTTCACTGATTGGGATGTAATCAGAAATATTACTAATTGGTAAAGAACGATTCTTAAAGTATCTAAAAGTATTAATATTTTGCTCAGGGTTGAGACGTGTTTTTTTACCTAAAATCTCTCCCATTAAATGGTGAGACACGTATATTGAAAGTAGAACATATATGGTCTATCATGAATACAGATAGTGACCAAAGCTTTTTGTGACTGATAAGAATTATTAGTAAAGCTGAAAAATGACAGTATAAAATGTTAATGTTTGTCTCATCAAGTTATAATGATGCATGATCAGTGTCCTCACAGGGAGAATGTCAGTGGTTTTCTGTTCTTTCGTACAACCTAGACGGAATAGTCTCTCAATTAACATATTCTCTTCGCTGTGACTCTCATACTCAGGTATTCTTTTCATCAGGTTTTCTTTTACTCTGCTAGTGGTGAAAGTTCTGTGTGGTCAGAGAGACATGGTTTTAACATCTGCCCCACCACTGAACCAGGTTTGGATATTGGAAAGCTATTTAAAGTTTCTGAACATTAGTTTCCCCATTTCTAGAATGGAAATAGTTTTCCAACTAATAGAATTCTTTGATGGTTACAAAAGATAAGGTATGCAATGTGTTACTCGCACCAAGTAGGCATTCAATAAATTATAACTACCTTAATTATGTCATCATTATCACCACCACCACCATCATCATCATCATCATCATCATCATCATTTTTTCCAGCCACTATGATTGTTCTTTGCCCATTGCATGAAGTAGACATTAAAGAATCTTAGGTTTGATTCCTCAGTTCAAAGCTTAGTAGCTTTGAGATGAGGGGAGGTTATTTAATGTTCTCATTTGAATTTCTCATCTATAAAATGAAAGTATTATTAAAGATAAGAAATACATCACTGTGTTATGGTGACAACTAATTTAAATAATATGAGTAAAGTGTCCACTATTGTATGGAGTAGGTGCTCACTAAATGACATTTCCTTTGCCCAATAACAGATTCTGGCCAATGGAGAGGCATTCCTGTGCTGTAAATAAACATCAAATAAAATAAAACTGGCATCAAATTTGTTGATTTATAAGTTTCATTAGTGTGAGGGAGTCCCCTAGGGCCTGCTCATCCCTGGAGAAGGTGATCAAATCACATTATAGATCCTGCAAAACTGGAGACAAGATCAAGTTCTCTCATTAAGATTCATTCACCTAAGAAGCTCCATCCCATGAAATAATGTTTCTGGTTTAAATCAAGTATAAATATATTAAAAATAAATGACAATGATAGTATGTATATGTAGTAACTCAGTTCCATGTGTATGCCTAAAGGGGAAATAGATAAAGGTTAGAAAATTCCAGTGAATAGAGCAAAGGAGAGAGTTTCATTTGAGATCCAGTTGACTGCTAAGCACAAGACTCATTTTTCATGGACAGGCATCCTCCCTCACCATTTCTCTGGCTCAGCCCCACACTCTGTACATTGGCATCTCTGTTCCAGGCTCCAGCCATTATGAACCACACTCTATTTTCTGATGATTATGTGATCCTGAATTTCAATGCCTCAGTACCTTCTAGTTCCTCTGTCAGAAGTGGCTCTATACCCCTTTCCCCTACCTTTCTTCTCTACCTACATACCTTTTATAACTCAGATGAAATGTCAACTTCCTCTAAAAGCACTTCCTTCTCGCATTTCATCAATCCCCTCCCTCTGTGTTTCTTTGGCTTCTATCTTGACCTTTACTGTTGATATCCCATGCAACATATTTTCTTCTGTAACTCTTCTAAGTTTTAGAACTCTTTGAGTGTAGGCACTTTGTCTTACTTGCCCATTTATAATTTTGTTTGTTCTTCAAGGTGCAGCTCAGCTCAAATAACACAGCTCCACTGACACCTGTGAAGCTTTTCTAAAATAACCAAATATCTAGGCTTTACACTTGATTTTATGTCCCAAGTCTTCCATTTATTAATTTTTATCTTTGGTCACTCGCAAACTTCAGTTCTTTTTTAAAAAAATCTCATCTGTAAAATAAAGATATGGCATTTATCTTAATGAATAATTGTAAATGGCCAGCAAAACATATAGTGCAAAGTATCTAGTGTCTAATAGATGCTCAAGAATGCTAGTAATTATTTTTATTCTTCTGAGAATGTTGTTGGCATTTTTATTGTATCAATTATTTCACACATTATGCCACATTTTGCCTTGTGTTATTAGTGTCTATGCATTTGTCCTCTCCTTGTCATTGGATTTTAGATTATGTTCATATGTTCTTTCTTAAGCCTTTGTATCTGTGTGTGTATATGTGTGTATGTTAGCAGAATTTATTTATGGCATAAACCCAATAAATGTGCACTGAGGTTATCATCAGAAAAGAGGGCCATGTCAAGATTTAAACTAATGTAGGTGAACACGAGAAACACACAAACATTCTTTTTTTCCCCCCAGTTTATAGTATTTTATTTTATTTTATTTTATTTTTGTTTATGTTTGAACCCATCTTTTTTTTATTGAATTTTAGGTTTTGGGGTACATGTGAAGAACATGCAAGACTGTTGCATAGGTATACACATGGCAGTGTGATTTGCTGCCTTCCTCCCCTTCACCTATATCTGGCATTTCTCCCCATGCTATCTCTCCCCACCTCCCCACCCCCCATCCCTCCCCCATTTCCCCCCAACAGACTCCAGTGTGTAGTGCTCCCCTCCCTGTGTCCATGGAAACACACAAACATTCTAAGAATCCTATATAAACAAGCACAAAATATATCTTAGTAAACATTAAGGTACCATATGAACCATAGAATGTTAGAAAAACACTAAGAATTATTATTAGAAGTAGGATAAAATTTAAGTTAAAATAGTGCCTGTTCTACAGTTACCATCAAGAGTTCATTTCATAATTTCCTCCATTGCTTTCTTTCTGTAAGAAGTGAGAAAGGATGAATTCCTGATGAGAGAAATTAAGCTCATGGGTCAATTTTCACCAAGAAATAATGCGATAGAACCACAACACAATTCTGTATTCTTTCCTAAGCACTGCAAGGTTCTAGGCATAGCTAGTGTAAGCAGAGAGAGACTGCAACATGTGACCAATTATTCACGTATACTAGAGAGAAACTTGACTTTTGTCAAGTTCTAAATTTGAAGGGCATTTCCACAGAAGCTGGAGCCAGAAAGGAGGTGGGGGAAAAAAAAAAAAAAAAAAAAAAAAAAAAGAGAGAGAGAGAAAAAAGAGTAGCCTTAACATATTTTGTGTATTTCAGATACACAGATTTTTTTTTCCATCCCATGGGAAATTGACAAAAATAAATGCACCATACTATTTCCCTGTATGATGGTTCCCTCTTATCTATGGTTTCTCTTTTTGTAGTCTTAGTTGCCTATGGCCAACTGCTATCCAAAAATATTAAATAAAAATTCCAGAAATAAACGACTCATAAGTTTAAATTGTGCACTGTTCTGCATGGTGTGATATATCAGGGCTGTTCCACTCTGCCCTGTCCAGGGCATGAATCATCCCTTCTTCCAGTGATACCCACCCTGTATGTGCTTCCTACCCATTACTCACTTAGGTTATCAGATCCACTGTCACATTATCACGGGTTTGTGTTCAAGTAACCCTTATTTTACTTAATAATTTATTAGTTATTGTTGTCAACCCCTTATGCCATCTAATTTATAAATTAAGCTTTACCATAAGTAAGTATGTAAGGGAAAAAAACATAGCATATGTAGGGTTCAGTAATATCTATGGCTCTAGGTATTTAATAAGGATCTTAGAACATATCCACTAGGGATGAAAGGAAACTATTGTATGTTACATTTACCTTTGTATTAGTATTAAGATCTTGTTCCAAAATTCGTTTCTCAGGAAGTTGAATTTTAGCTTTGAAGTTGTTGACTCTGGTGTATTTCTAAGAAACTAAAAGTTACCAAGTGGTTACTAAGTAGAATTAAGAATTGGGACTAAAATAACGAATAAAGACAACTAAATATATTTCATGCCCTCATTTTTTTTTGAAGGCTTGAAGCTAAAAGTTGCTTTTTTAAATAAAAGAGTTCATGTTATGACCCTAGTTGAAAATACTTCCATCATTGCCATTTTACTTTGCAGAGCATTAAACTAACATGGAATCTAGGTTGCTTCTAATTATATAAAGATGGGAATAGACAGAGCCTTTTCACATTTGGAGCTCTCCTGCCTGCTCTAGGGACTTCTATTTAAACAAAATGCAAGAGTATTTGTGTTAGTCCATTTGTGTTGCTATAAAGGAATACCTGAGGCTGGATAATATACAAAGAAAAGAGATTAAATTGGCTCAAGGTTTTGCAGGCTCTACAAACATGGCTTTAGTATTTGCTTCTGTTAATGGCCTCAGGAAGCTTACAATTATGGCAGAAGACAAAGGGGGAGCAGGCATGTCCTCATGGTGGAGAGGGAATAAAAGAGAGGGAAAAGGGGAGGGCCAAATGCTCATAAGTAACCAGTTCTCCTGTGAGTGCACTGCAAAAAGGGCACCAACCCATTCAAGAGGGATCTGCCCCGTGACTCAAACACTTCCCACCAGGACCCACCTCCAACACTGGGAATTATATTTCAACATGAGATTTGGAGGGGATGCACATTCAAACACTATCAGTGTCCAAAAATGTTTACTTCTTAAATTTTTAAAGATTCTAATAATCAACCCTAACATATCTAGGGCAAAATGTGTCTGCAGAGTGCTCACTTTTTATACATACAAACTCATTTCTTCAATTACAATGACATATGAAACACCTACCATATGTGAGATACAGTGCTAGTTGCTTTAAAGTTTATGCCTGTTGGTCTGAGTGCAATTCCCCATTCCCCTCTCTCACCGGACACACACACACACACACACATTCTGGAAACAATAATCTTAGAAAAGATGTGGCCAGCTAAATCTACCACCCTATTTTTCTTAATAATATCCTGATATGGTTTGGCTGTGTTCCCACCCAAATCTCATCCTGAACTGTAGCTCCCACAATTCCCATGTGTCATGGAAGGGACCCAGTGGGAGGTTATTGAATCATGGGGCAGGGTCTTTCTCATCTGTTCTTATGATAGTGAATAAGTCTCACAATGTCTGATGGTTTTATAAAGAGGAGTTCCCCTACAAAACTTCTCTCTCTTTGCCTGTCAGCATCCCTGTAAGACGTGACTTGTTCTTCCTTGCCTTCCACTATGATTGTGAGGCCTCCCCAGCCATGCGGAACTCAAAATTTATTAAACTGTTTTTTCTTCCTGGTCTTGGGTATGTGTTTATGAAAATGGACTAATACAGTAAATTGGCAATAGTAGAGTGGGGCATTACTGAAAAGATACCAAAATATGTGGATGCAACTTCAGAACTGGGTAACAGGCAGAGGTTGGAAGAGTTTGGAGAGCTCAGAATAAAACAGGGAAATGTGGGGAAATTTGCAACTTTCTAAAGACCTGTTGAATGGCTTTGACAAAAATGCTGATGGTGAAATGAACAATAATGTTCAGGCTGAGGTGGTCTCAGATGGAGACAAGGAACTTGCTGAGAACTGAAGCACAGGTGACTCTTGTTATGTTCTAGCAAAGAGACTAGCAGCATTTTTCTCCTGTCCTAGAGATTTGTGGAACTTTGAACTTCAGAAAGATTATTTAGGGTATCTGGCAGAATAAATTTCTAAGCAGCAAAGCATTCAAGATGTGATTTGGGTGCCATTAAAGGCATTCCATTTTATAAGGGAAGAAGAGCATAAAAGTTTGAAAAATATACAGCATGACAATGCAATAGAAAAGAGTATCTTTTTTTCTGGGGAGAAATTCAAGCTTGCTCCAGAGATTTGTGTAAGTAATGAGGAGTGAATGTTAATCTTCAAGACAATGGGGAAAATGTCTCGAGGACATGTCAGACATCTTCACAGCAATCCCTCCCAGAATAGGCTGGAGGCCTAGGAGGCAAAAGTGGTTTCCTGGGCCAGGCCTAGGGTCCCCATGCTGTTTGCAGTCTAGGGACTTCAGCTGCTCCAGCCATGGCTGAAAGGGGCCAATGTAGATCTCAGGCCATGGCTTCAGAGGGTGCAAGCCCCAGCCTTTGCAGCTTCCACATACTGTTGAGCCTGTGAGTGCACAGAGGTCAAGAATTGAGGTTTGAAAACCTCTGTCTAGATTTCAGAGGATGTATGGAAATGCCTGGCTGTCCAGGCAGAAGTTTGCTGCAGGGATGGGCCCCTCATGGAGAACCTCTGCTAGGGTACTGTAAAAGGGAAATGTGGGGTTGAAGCCCCCACACAGAGTCCCTACTGGGTCACCACCTAGTGGAGCTATGAGAGGAAGCCCACTGTACTCCATACCCAAGAATGAGAGATCCACATACAGCTTGCACTGTGTGCCTGGAAAAGCTGAAGACACTCAATGCCAGCCTGTGAAAACAGCCAGGAGGGAGGCTGTTCCCTGCAAAGCCACAGGGGTAGAGCTGCCCAAGACCATGGGAACCCGCCTCTTGTGTCAGTGTGACCAGGAGGTGAAACATGGAGTCAAAGGAGATCATTTTAGGGCTTTAAGATTTGTCTGCCCCACCAGATTTTGGAATTGCATGAGTCCTATAACCCCTTTGTTTTGGCCAATTACTCCCATTTGGAAAGGCTGTATTTATCCAATACTGTACTCCTATTGTATCTAGGAAGTAACTAACTTCCTTTTGATTTTACAGGCTCATAAGTGGAAAGGACTTGCCTTGTCTCAGATGAGACTTTGGACTGTGGACTTTTGAGTTAATGAAGAAATGAATTAAGACTTTAGGGAACTGTTGGGAAGGCATGATTTGATTTTAAACTGTGAGGATATGAGATTTGGGAGGGGCTGGGGTGGAAGATATGGTTTGGCTGTGTCCCCACACAAATCCCATGTTGAATTGTAAGTCCTACACTTTGCACATGTAGCGGAAGGGACACAGCAGGAGGTAATTGAATCACAGAGGTGGTCTTTCTTGTGCTGTTCTCATGATAATGAATAAGCATCACAATATCTGATGAGTTTATAAAGAGGAGTTCCCCTGCACAAGCTTTCTCTGTTTGCCTGCCATCACCTATGTAAGATAGGACTTGCTTCTCCTTGCCTTCCACCATGATTATAGGCCTCCCCAACCATGTGGTACTGTAAGTTCATTAAATCTCTTTTTCTTCCCATTCTTGGCTATGTCTTTATCAACAGTGTTAAAACAGACTAATACCTGTCCCAAGATGTAAAATTATTTGTTCAAATGTGCTTTTAGGCACATTCACTCTCATCCATCTCCTCATCCATCTTTCCAACAAACATTCATCTAATAATCGATGTTTTTTAAAAGTATTCATAGAGTACCTGCTGTGAGTTAGGCACTTCCCTGTGGGTTGCAAAACATATATTGTTCCTTTTCTCAGACAACTTGTAGTTGGATAGAGGATATAGACATAAATCAGTTAGTTACCGAAATACTTATACAATTATATATTTAAACATGAGCTATTATAGAAAGGAACCCTGTGCTATGAGAAAGAACAACAATAAAGTCTAATTTAATTTGACAGCGTGGAAAACTTTTTAAGAAAATGGTATTTAAGTGTATCTCTAAGAATAGTTAGCAGTTTGTTAAATGGGAAATGGCAGGAAGAGAATTCCAGGAAGAGTTCTTGAATTGCATAAAGGTGAAAAACATTGAACAAGATATGACCCTTCGAGAAACTGACGGAGAGTTAGTGAGGTAGAAATACAGTAAGTAGAGGGACAGGTAGAAGGAAGCAGTAGCCAGGTCATGGAGAAACCACAATGTCTTTAAGAAGTTTTAGGCCTTTTGGAGGAACCAAAATATCCTTTGGTAGTTTTAGACTGACTTCATTGAGCTGCTCTCTGTCTCCAGTGTGGATACACTTCTCACTCCCCTCAGGCTGCAGTACCTTCTGCTGCTCTGACCCTACCATAAGGATGTTCTCTTCATCAAATTCCTACTCCAGCACCTGTGCTGGGCCACCTCCCTCCCTCTTGGGTTCTGAGGCCATCATCCTACAAAGATGCCTTCCCATCCCCCTTGGTCTTTGCCTCCCACTCTTTACCACAATTGGCCCCCTCCCAGGACAGACACCTACAATATGCTCCATGTAATATTTTTGGACTCAATTATTTAGAAAGGAAAAGAAATAAAATGAAGAGAAAATAAATGAAGTAAAGAAGAAAAATAAGAACATCTTAAAGATATGAGAAAAATGTAGGCTTTGGGAAATAATACTAAAGTCATATGTTTAGAGAACCTAGAGTACCCAGTTTAGTCATCACTAAAACTGGCAAAATCTTGGGATTTACCTGGAGGACTTTTAAAAACTAAGAATCATGAATGACCTGATGGAGTGGGTGTTATTCAACCTCTAATAACCTGTTAATGATGCATTCTAGTGCAAATGTTTTCAGTCTCCTCTATGTAGGACCCTGCAGTTGCCTTGAACTTTAAGAAACTCCTGTGCTTGTGTGTGCGTGTTTGTGTGTGTGTGTGTTTGTGTGAGTGTGTGTGTGTGTATGTGTGAAGTGGGAAGAGTGTGGGAAGGAATACATCTAGTAAAATCTCTTTACTTCCACTGCAATCAGGGCAAAATAGAACTCCAAATATATTTTCTGTATGTATCTTTCATGCAGTATTTTATTAGAAGGCTTTTCTGTTTTAAAATAGTGTGAAAGCATTGCACTACAGTATTTTGCTTCCCTTAATCACACATAGAAGATAAAAAGGAAACTAGAGAGTCTCACTGCATTTGGTCTTCTCTATAATGAAGGCAAATACTGAAAATACTCAAGGACCTTTTTTGAAATACAAGTATTCTTCAGTGCAACAGAAATTGCTCCAATCTGTCAATCTCCCTTAATGTTGTATCTAATAATACATATCATTTGATAATAGTTTAAACATACCTAGTAATAGCTTTAATTCTTTCACAGAAAGGGACAATTCAAAAAACTCATTTATGCTTTCTGAAAAAAAACACCTGACATTTTGAAAACACAAATGTTTACAGATGATTTGTGGATATATTATGACAAATATTGTAGTTATTGTTACTTTTCGATCACTGGGCAGATTAAATACAAATACATATGAAGATTTTCAGGTCACAAGAACATTCGTTACATATTTATCATAAGCTCTCATTGGTTTCAGTACCATGCAAAATAATCCAAAAATGGTCAACTCTCTAAAGAAGGAGTGCATATTCTATCTGGAAAGACACAAAGAAGAGAAAAAATAATGCAATGATATCTGTACAAATATAAAGATAAAGAGGGAGGTTCTATGGAGCCCATAAAAGGGCATATAAGCCAGTGTGGGAGTTTTAGATAAGGCATTCTATAGGAGGGGAAGTTTGACCTACAAAGCTTATTCCTACTGATTGCTTTAAAGTTGCCATTTGATGCGGCCTGGATGAACTTCAGCATGTAAAGTTACATCTGTTGCATTAACTTAATACAAGATCATCTAACAAGCCTATGCCTTCTTTAGGTAAGCATTAGTGGTCAGATTTTGAATCATGTCATCATTTACTCCTTCGATACTCCATTTAATAAGCATTAATAGTTTTGTTTTTTTTTTGTATTTTTTCATGTCTGTTTATTACAAATTTTGGGAGCTGTTCTGGTGTGGGAGAAGGGAGAAAAGATTTGGAGTTAGTCTAGATTTTAGAATTGGATTCTCCACTTGTTAGTAACTTGACCTTTGCAATCCATGTAAATATTTACAATTGCTTCATTTGTAAAACTGACATAAATATATCTTTCTAGCTAGTTGTGTATCACAGAATTGAGCAATATATGATCATGTTTTTGTTATGTTTAGTGTGTTTTATAGATGTTAAAACTCTTTGATAATAAAGTACATACTTTCATCATTTTAAAATAATGAATTTTTTTCTCAAAATGATGACCAGCTGGTTCTAAGTAGTAGTTAATGCATCTGTCCTGGCAAAGTGGTAAGGGATCAATCTATGCAAATGTTATTTACAAAGGTAATACAAATCTAGTACGCTTCTTAGAGGAGATGAGTGTGAGAGATTAGCCAATGTTGATAAACTAACAAATCATCATTTTATAAGTTTGAGTGTAAATCATTCCAAGCTAGAGGAAATCAGAGAAAGCTTCACAGATGATTAACATTTGTTCTGTAAGGTAGATATATTTTCAACCAATGGAACAGTATAAGAAAGAAACAGGGATAGAGAAAGATGTCTTTGGTTGTTAGCAAATTCTCATTGGAGCATAGTTAATAAAAGCATAGATATTTACATATGAAATAGGATCCCAGCCTAATGTTAGGCTAAGAAGTTTAGATTATGTGCAAATGAAAATATAATAGCATATTTGAATAACTGAGTGACAGACTTAAATCTGAAACTTGGGGGAATGAAAATTATTCTTGCAAGAGATTTGGTGAGAAGAGAGAAACTGTAGGATTGCATAAAATTGTCAAATGCAGACTACCTATTAAAATCAACTTTAAAAATACTGTTCACTCATTCAACACACTTTTATTAAAGATCTCTTATGTTCCAGGCAAGATGTAAGTTAATTCCTTATTATCAATTTGTTTTCATGTCATTTCCTATTTTATGGGTATTATCTTAAAAATAAAAATGACTGCCCATAATCTTGATTTCCAAATACTATTCTCCACGAATTGAAATGAGCACTCATTGGAGAAATGGCTGGCTCTAGGGCTGGAGCAGGGAAACAACAAGATGAGTCTAGAACATCTTTTAGCAAACAGAAAGTATGAAGAGTGTAAAGAATGATAGGGCTTGTCAAAGGACACAGGAGCCAGCTCTAAGTGGTACCCTTGGGCAAGCCTAGAAAAATTAGAACATTTCTGGGTGCAATGGCTCACATCTGTAATCCAAGCATCACCTGAGATCAAGTTCAAGACCAGCCTGGTCAACATGGTGAAACTCCGTCTCAACTAAAAATACAAAATTAACTGGGCATTATGGTGAGCACCTGTAAATCTAGCTACTTGGGAATTTGAGGCAAGAGAATCGCTTGAACCCGGGAGACAAAGGTTAGAGTGAGCAGAGATTGTGGCATTGCACTCCAGCCTGGGAAACAAGAGTGAAACCCCATCTCATTTTTTAAAAAAATTAGAATATTAAAATAATGATAGCAAAAGATTATAGCCCTTGAATAAATAATTCTTAAGCTTATACTGTTATAAACTAACTAAATAAATAAATAAATAAACAGAAAGTTTTTCCTTCCAGTGGATAAGGAAATGGAAAGGAAATATGAAATTAGGAAATTACAAGTTGTCAACCATCGTAATAATTGATTCAGGCAAAATATGTAAATTCATGCTAAAGCTAGTGGGTAAAAGTTTGAGGAAATATAGGATATTTACAAATATACAAAGTATTTCCCATGGCAACATTATGTAAAAAGTGGAAAAAATGAAATTTTCAATAGAAAAATGTAGCAATCAAGGAATCAAAGTTAACATCACAAGTAATGTGATAAATAGATACCATATTACATGCTGATACACAGAAGCATATGAAAAACTCAAATTAAGAGATATCTACAGTTAAATGGCCTATATTCTTCAAGAAAATTTCAAAGTAAGCCAATTAGAATATAGAAAGCTGAAAAATCACATCCCTTTCACTGAAGCAATGAGAAAAAAGTAGAAAAAAAATCTACAAATTGTAATTCTATTTGAGCCAATCAGAGAACTGAGATCACAAAGCAATCAAGGAAATTGAATCCTAAGGAGTGATAGGTTCCTGTTGAGAGATGGGACACATGAAATATATTACATTTGGCAGCACACAGAAGAATGAGATGATCACCATAAAAGCAGATAGAAGAATACAACTGATATTTTAATAAATTTCTAAAACCTAGATGTAGATAAGAGTGAGTTTAATAGCCTGGGAGTCCCAGATACATGGGAAGTCCATTCTTTCTGTTTGTTTGTTTGATTTACTGCCCCTTGCAGAGCAGGGATATCCCACAGGCAGTGTGCCCAGAGGAGCCCTCACTAGTTTCTTTCCATGTGCATCCATCAGGTGTTCATGAGAAAGACTGGGGACGGGGACAGAGACCTGAAAGAGCTCTATTACTGAAAGGGCTGCTGGGCCTGCCTAGGTGTGTGGGTGAACGAGGAGCACTTGGAGAAGCCCATTTGTACTCCAGGCTCTGCATGTGTATAAAGTGGGGATTGGCTGCCTGCCACTTGGGAATAGAAAGGAACACTGCTGAGGCTTCTGTGGACAGGAACTATGTAAGTCTGAGGCTGCAGCAGGAGAGCCAAGAAAATTCTGCTCCCACCACAAACCTTACTCTCAGTAACAAACATCACCAGCCTATCACAAAAGGAAAGGAAAGGGGGCAGAGAGAAACCACTGATGTGGTATAGGAGTAGAGGCTTACAGAAAGCCAACAGTAGAAGAGGAATTCTAAGGGAAAGCCTCTAGCACTCCGGGCCATGCATTAAGCACAAGATGGAAGTGGTTTGCACAAACGAAATTTGAAGCCTGTGGTACACAGAAGGAACCTAGCCACCAAAAAGCCCAAAACCAACTCAGCTACAGGCTAGATTTACTCAACCCTTCCCTTCAAATTGCCTGATAGAAGAAAAAACAGAAAACTTCCAAGCATAAATTTTAGTCACCTAGTCTCAGTTTTATTCATCTGTTTTCAGTTACCTCCTTTTACTAACAATGTCTCACACTTATCTAAACGTTATGGAACACACAAAGCAAGTAAAAGGACATATATTCTAGAAAGAAAAGAATGAAGAGAAGCAGACACGGAGACAGCCCAGAGACTGACTGTCAGACAGGATAACAATGACTAATACGCTGAAGGAATCGCTTAGTGGAAAAGATGAATGCATGCATTAAAAGATGGGAGGAATTCAGAATGAAGGAAAATGAAAGTTTAAAAAGAGTCAATTGGAAATGCTGAAAATAAAAACACAATATCAGAGATGAAGAATTACTTCAACAGGCTTTTCAGCAGAATAGTCAGAGAAATGGAAAGCAGCAATAACCTTGAAAATAATTAAAACACAAAGAGGGAAAAAAGAGCTAAAAGACAAACAGAAGCATGGAAGAGTTGTGAAACAACCAAATCATTGAATATACACAAACTTGGAATCTCAGGAGGAGAAGAAAGAATGAAGCAGAAGAAATATTTGAAGAAATAAAGACCAAGACTTTTTCAAATATAATGAAAGATAATAAACCAGAGTTCCTGAAGCTTCAGAGAAACCCAAGCAGCAGGAAAAATTGATTTTAAAGAGATTTCAATTATATATTAAAGAGATTTTTAAAAAATTAAATCTGTTCTATATACCCACATTGTAAATTATATTTCAAAGGTAATTACATTTTAAAGATATTTTTAAAAATAAAGTCTGTTATATTTACCCACATTATTACGGTGTCCAAATATCTTTGCGTGTCTATGCCTGTGTATGTGTGTCTGTGTGTTTTGCTTCTGAAGTGCATCTGATATCATGCTCAGTTTGCCAGATCTTGCTGTAACATCTCATTTCATGCAAGTTGGCTGGCAATAATTTATCTCAGCTTTTGTCATCTGAGAAGCATATGCCTTTCTTAGTTGCAAGACGTTTTCACAGGGCATCATTGTGGGTGGAGAGTTGCTGTTTCTGTGTTTGCTTTCCAGATGTCAAATAAGCAACTTTATTGTCTTCTGACTGGCATAGTTTCAGAAGCAAAGTCTGCTTATTTCATATCTTTGCTTCCTGGTATAAATTGTTTCTTTTCTCTCTGATTGACTTCAAGATTGTCCCTTTACCTTTGTTTTCTTAACCATTTGACTATTAGAGCTAGAGTTTTTCTTCATATTTATCCTGAAATTCTGAAATTAATATATCAGATAATACATCCCATTTATTTTTTGAGGCTAGCATTATTCTAGTAGCAAAACAAGAGTCTTTAAAAAACAAAAAATTATTAATATTAATTATGTAAAAAATGAGCAAGTCAAATCAGAAATATATTTTTAAAAAGGAATATATATCATGAACAAAGTAGGGGTTACTATAGAATTCAAGGTTTGGGGTCTGGCGTAGTGGCTTACGCCTGTAATCTCAGCACTTTGGGAGGCTGAGATCAGTGGATCACCTGAGGTCAGGAGTTCAAGATCAGCCTGGCCAACACGGCGAAACTTCATCTCTACTAAAAATACAACAATAAGCTGGGCTGGCGGTACATGCCTGTAATCCCAGCTACTCGGGAGGCTGAGGTAGGAGAATTGCTTGAACCCAAGAGACGGAGTTTGCAGTGAGCTGAGATCGTGCCACTGCAACCTGGGTGACAGAATGAGTCTGTCTCAAAAAAAAAAAAAAAAAAAAAAAAGAGAGAAATAATTCAAGTTTTGTTTATTATTTGAAAAACAGTCAATCAGTAACTTCTATACTGTCATTGGACTAAAGAAAAGTCATATGATTATCCCATTAAATGCAGAAATGGCAATTGACAAAATTCAACATACCTTTAAGATTTTAAAAAAAAAACTAAGTAAAGTAAATATATGGCTATCTGGGTTATTTATTTATTCCTGGTGAACTTTGTTACTTTGTTCTTTTAAAGAATTTGTTCACTTAATCTATGTGGTGAAGTTTTGACATAAAGCTGTTCAAAACATTTTCTTATATTCTGTTCCAGTTAGAACAGAATATAACTTTATGCCTCCCCCTGCCCTTTCATTTCTGACATTCGTAAAATGTGCTATCTCTTGCTGTTAGAGATTTACCAAATGTGTTGAATTTTGGCAAGAAGCAGTTGTTGGTTTTACTAGCTTTTTTGCTATTATTTTAAAATTTAATTTTGTTTATTTTCTTGTCTTTATTATTTGTTTCCATTTCTTTTTTTTTTTTTTTTTTTTTTTTTTTTTTTTTTT